>NC_137020.1:19200887-19288387 GCF_032717465.1 Coenobita brevimanus | reverse complement strand
TAAGAACACGACCAATAGAGCAGGAGAACTGAAACAAATTAGCGATTCTTGAAGGGAACAGGACAGAATTTTTTCATCCTCACAACGATATCGAATTTCTCTTCTTTCTTTCTTGCTTTCAGTATTGCTGCGATTTACAGATTAAACGAACTCGTCAAAGACATACTGTTGTATGTGCTGAACCAAAAATTGACAATAGTTTAGATACGAGTAGATGGATATTTAGTGAGAGATATGGGTGATCCGTTGGTTAGATCAGTCACTTGGCATTTGGCAGACGTGGGACCGAGTGTGCATGAGAACGCAATAAAACTTTGATGGAAAATTTGTGACTGAGGACCACCATTAAGCAGTAAACCACATCATTCAAATATAATGCCTTTGTGTGGTAGGTGAGAGATCCTACAATCGTTACTCACTGGATGTGATGCTACGTTTCGATGACAGTACATTGATAACAAGCCAAATGGTTTCCTGCATTCCAGTAAAACACTTAGTAAGTTGTATGGTAACCATATGATTAACAAATGGATACCTGGTTAGTGCAGTCAGTAAAGGCTTTGCAGCCTGATGTGACCCATAAGGATTTATATCCAAGAACTGACTTGCTTTTATTACTCACATAATGCTGCTGGGGGGATGGCGGCTAGTTACTTGCCTTTAAAATATGAACTGAATAGACTACCTCAGGACTCCTACACTCCCGATGGGATAATATCTAACTCTCTGTATATTTATCTATCAATCAATCTATCAATCTATCTATATTTATGTATATAATGTAAATATGTGTATACTCGTGTATATATATATATACATATATATATATATATATATATATATATATATATATATATATATATATATATATATATATATATATATATATATATATATATATCTGTCTGTTTGCTCTCTCTACTGTCCTCCACATGGCCCTATTGATAGTGATGCTTTGAATTCACTATTTGAACGTCTGCCTGGAAAGAAGTTAGTGTTGGGCGATTTTAACGCCCATCACTATCAATGGGGCAGCTTGAGGATCGATTGTCGTTGGGTGCAAGTAGCCGACCTAATACTACAGTCCATCCTCTGTCTTCTGAGTGATGGTAGAGCAACTCGTGTAGATGATCGTACTGGTAACTTTTCGGCCATTGATTTATCTCTAGCCTCCTCTGGTATACATCAAGATTTCTCATGGGACCCTTATAACGACTCCTGGGGAAGTGATCATTTTACCCATCTGTCTTTCTTATACACGCAACATCGTTTCAGACCCTCCACCTCCAAAATTTAACTATAAGAAAGGAGACGCTAATACCAATACACGAGTACTGTATGAGACAGCCCTAGCATGTATTCAATATGGACGGTGGGTGTTAGCGCCGAAGTGGTGACATGTGAAGGTGTAGGAGGACTACTGGGCCTTGGGATAGGCTACTGCCCCCAAGATATAGGCCCTGAAGCCTTTGCCTAGAGTCGGACACATAAAAAAAAAAAAAAAAAAAAAGACAGGGGATCCTTCTCAAGGATCGCCAATTTAGATATATCTGGGGAGACCATAGATGTTAAAGTCGAAAATGTAACTAATTCCATAATACACTCGGCTGAGGCTGCTATTCCCAAGACTTCTACAGTTCTTGCGAAGCATAAAGCACATTGGTGGACACCAGATTGCCGACAAGCATTAAGGAAACGCAAAAGGAGATACAGGATTTTCGATAGTCAGCCTACTGAGACTCCTGGAGGACTTTGTGTCCATGGTGAATCGAACCACTCCATTCAGTAAAGTCTGGTTCACTATTAAAATATTAAATAATAAAGGCCTGTGTTGACTTCTTGTCTATGTAAGGTCATGGAACGAATGGTTAACAATAGGCTTCTTTTTTATTTAGAGTCAAAGAATTTGTTAAATGATCAACAGTGTGGCTTCCCTGAATACAGAAGTTCAATAGATCATTTAATGAATTTGGAGCATTGTATTGCTGAGTCATTTGCCAATAAAGAATTCATGATAGGGGTGTTCTTGGACATCCATAAAGCCTATGACATGACATGGCAACACAGTATAGTAATGAAACTCTATACTTATGGTTTAAGAGGATATTTGCCAATTTTTATTTCAAATTTCTTAAGGGACAGGACTTTCTCTGTCAAATTGCCCCGTAACGTGACATCGGATATATTTATCCAGGAAAACAGGGTGCCGCAGGGAAGTGTGCTTAGTCCCACTTTACTTAGTATTATGATCAATGATATTATGTCATCAGCTCCCATCCTGAGGAATCTTAAATACTCACTCTATGCTGACGATTGTGCAATATGGCACTCTTCCCATGATGCACAATTTTCGGATGGGCGGATTCAAGCAGCCCTCAACTCAATCCACCAATGGGCCTTGCAGTGGGGATTTAAGTTTTCCATCCCTAAGTTTGCCGCTGTAGTTTTCATTAATCGTAACGTACCTAATTTGTGTTTAACTTCGGATAATCAGGCGGTACCTTTTCAAAATTCTGTAAAATTTTTGGGTTTACACTTTGATCGCAGATTGAACTTCAAAATTCATGTTAACAATTTGCTTGCTCGTTGTGAGAAACCGTTAAATGTCCTCAAGTGCCTAGCAGGTATTACTTGGGGTGCCAACAGAAAATCTTTATTAATGGTGTATAAGTCCCTTATTCAGTCGAAGCTAGACTACGGTGCACAGGTGTACGGCTCGGCATCCGATGTCACGTTGAAAAGGTTGGATGTGTTATAGAATAAATGTTTGCAAATGTGTCTTGGAGCCATCCGGTGTACCTGTGTAGCTCGTATGTAAGTGGAGGCAAATGTGCCTCCCCTCCGTATTCACTGTGACCACCTGACCTTGTTGTATGGTGTACGGACAATAAGAAAAAGTAATATCGGCAATGTGGCCTGTACCCCCCTTCGACAACACCACCATCTTCTGTGGGGGGTGCGTCGGCCACTTGCCGTTCGCCTCCACTTGCTTACCCAGGAGTTTGGTGTGGACCTGAGTGACTGACAAGTTGGTGCCTAAAAAGATAACGCCTTGGGAGCCACCCGGCTTTACTGTAGATGTAACATAGCTCCCAACACCTAAGACCAAGGTCCCAGAGGCGGAGGTCCACCACTTGTTTCGTAACATCATCGTCCGTCACTTGGGGTTCCACCAATTGTACACTGATGGCTCCAAGTCGAGTGAATGTGTGGTCGACTGAATGTGCTCTCAGGTATTGGCTGCTGACTCATACATCTGTGTTTGCATCTGAACTTTTTGCAATAGACAAAGCCATAGACTATGCTTTAAATTCTAAGCATGACACATTTGTCATACTTCCGGATTCCAAATCAGCCCTTCATGCAATAGCTTCTTGCACTACGGATTCTAATGAGATCCAGGGCCGAATTATTAATAAATTGCATTCGTGCAACAAGTCCTTCACACTGATCTGCGTGCCTGGTCATTGTCGTATTTACGGCAATGAGCAGGCTGACTTACTTGCAAAGTCGGCTGTAGAGCTCGAGGAGACTTGGGATGTTCCTCGTGATCTACGGTCGAGTCTCTTTCTTGGAAAGAAATCAATAAATCTTCTGTGGCAAGGTCAGTGGACCAGACTAAACATCCCAACGTGCAAGCCACAACTTGGTGACTGGGAAACTGCCAACTGAGCCAGTCGCCTTGAAGAAACAATTCTGGCCAGACTGAGAATGAATTGCACATTTCTCACCCATTTGGTGCCGTATATTGAAAGACGATTTCCACCGCACTGTGTCACCTGTGATGCGGTGTTATCTATCAGTCATATCATCCTGCACTGTTGGCGATTTATTCGTAAACGTGCTTCACTTATAAATTACTGAGGTGCAGCAGATGTCCCCTTCACCCTTTCCACCATCGTGGGTGATGGGGATATTGTTATGATTGATAGATTGATGGCTTTCTTGAGGGAGACCGGACTGATCAGGGTGATGTGACTTTTTTACAATATGGTTATGGTTTTTATCTAATGTATATATGTATATATTTTATTATTAATTAGGGTTGACAGTTGACGTATCGGAAATAGATCCTGCCTCTGGCTGCATTATTTCTGATATTGATGTCCCCTACATTAAACCACGTTCCTTGCTTGACGGTCACCAGTTGACGAGTGGAAATGTGCAATATAGAAAGGAATTGGGCATTTGCAGTCGATGGTGTTCTGGTGGGTGAGGTACTATACTTTCTGTAAATATGTAAATGAATTCCACCATTTTGAGTAAGTTATCTTAAATAGGGTCGACAGCTGACGTATATGAAATAGTTCCTGACTACTTAGGGTCTCTTTCACATAATGATGTCCCCTACATTATTTTCTGCCTCGAATGATAGTCAGCAGGTGATGAGTGCAGGTATAAAATGTAGAAAGGCATTACATATCTGCAGTTGATGGTGTTCTCTTGGTCGAGGCATTTTTATCATTGCTGTAGGTTTAGCTATTTGTCTTTTTAGGCTTTAGTATAGGTTAACTATTAGTCTGTTAGGTCATTAGTTTTAGGGTCTTTAGGTTAATTAGGCATCTTTTTTTCCTAATAAATAATGTAAGGTCTAAAAAATTAAAAAAAAAAAAAATGGAAATAAAAATTTAAAAAATAAAACTAAAATATTATATATATATATATATATATATATATATATATATATATATATATATATATATATATATATATATATATATATATATATATACGTGTGTCTGGTGTGTCTGTGTGTGTGTATATATATATATATATATATATATATATACGTGTGTCTGGTGTGTCTGTGTGTATATATATATATATATATATATATATATATATATATATATATATATATATATATATGCATGGAGGTGTGTCTATATATGTATGTATGAATATATATATATATATATATATATATATATATATATATATATATATATATAAATATATATATATATATATATATATATATATATATATATATATATATATGTTTGTGTATATATGTCTGTATGCCTATGTATATACATATATATTTGCCTTAATGACCAGGGGCTTCGGTCCGAATGGTCAATAGGCAAAAAGAAAAAAAAAAATGTTCGCCAGAATCAGGGTGGGATTGTTCTGGTGCCAGACATTATTTCCATATTGGAGTTATCTCTTGCTACTTATACATAATATATATATGTATATATAGATAGATAGATAGATAGATAAATAAGTGTATTTATTCATATTTAGAGAAAATGTATTGTAGTGTTGAGATAAGCATCCAAATACCACTTTAGTGTAAGTGTGGTGTGTGAATAGATGAACGCTCAGACGTGCATAGCCAGCATTTTCAGACGTACACAGTGAAGGTTAAAGAAGGCAATAGTAGAATATGAACTGTACCTATGTCTAAGTCTTGGGGAAACATAATTTTATCCATGTTAATGTGTTTAATATAATTAATCCTGCCTTATTGAGGTGTATAATGTGCATGGTAGGGTTGTAATACATGCCTACTCATGTATATTCTTTCGTTGTCTTTGAGAGAAGTGGCATCTCTAAATAATCTGACTTAAGCCATTCACAGGCTGGGTAGAGAGAGGGCAGGCAGCAGAATACTCTCAGCCTTCATACGAGGGAGACGTACTACTCTAATACATTCTCTTGTCACAGTTGTATCTTTCTGTGGCGAATAAAAGGAGAGAAAACACACCTTCTCCAGTTTCTGGTCACCTTACGCTACCTCTGACTACAGGATTACCATCATTACTCCTGCTGTCTGCTGTAGCAGAGACAATTGTGGGAAGTGACAAGCTGGCGAAACTTACTGACTTCCATACCAGCCGGAACATAACATGAATTGGTGACCAGCTGGGGAATTCGTATGCCAGCGGCTACATAAAATTGGTGGCAGCAGCGGGATACAAAAAAGGTGCCAAAGGGATTCTATTAGTGCATTGAAACCCTTGGAAAACCGCTCGTTGATCCTTCAGGTGAATAACAGAAACTCCTAATTTCACTTTTGCAATGGGACTAATTGCAGAGTGAGATAAGGGAGCAGAAGAAAATCGGAGTAGTGAGCTCGTTCTTTCTGATTATCTTTGCCCTCCAAGCGAGAACTGGCAAAATCTCACCCTTGTGTGTGAGGAGACTAGACCGAGGCCAACATGAGAGGGGTGGAGTCGTCCAAGGGTGACTGTCAACCCTGGTGAGGCGAGTTGTGAGAGCGACTGAGACTAGTCACCTCGGGACGAGAGTGGAGAGACGACCGTGTGGTTGGAGGGACGAAAACCTGGTGGAGTGTGTGGAGTTGCAGTGTGTCTACCTGGATCTTCTCGTCATCTGACACCTATGGTCTGTCTATTTATGAAGAGCGTTTGGGCGTTGTCCCTCTTGGGGGGTCCTCGTCCCATGGTGTTGCCATACTTTGTACTGGGCAACTTAATCAGATTAGAGACAAGGCATAAATGACAACTCTCCCTCCCAGCACACCACTCTCTCTCCTCTCTCTCTCTCTCTCTCTCTCTCTCTCTGAATATAGAAATTGCATATTTTGTAGATTTATTTCTATAAAAAGTCTATACGGTTTTATGAATTAATAGAATTTGAGGAAAAGCCTCCTGACTGACTGTCTGTCTTGTTGCTTATTCATTCCCTTTCTCCATGCCCTTTCCCCCTACTCTGTGTTTCTGTCTGTCTGTCTGTCTGTCTGTCTCTAACATTATTTTTCATTATGACTGTGATTTTCTCCTTAAAGTATGATGTTTTATTTGTGGTTTATAATTCAACTTCCACCACATTCCCTCTCTCCCTCCCTCCCTCCGTCTTACCTTTTCTCCCTTATCTCTGGCCTCTCCAACCTTCCTCCCTCGCTGTCTGCCTATCCCCCTGATCTCCATTCCCTTTCCCTCCTCTCTCTCTCTCTCTCTCTCTCTCTCTCTCTCTCTCTCTCTGTTACTGTCTGTCTGTCAACATTATGTTTTTCTTATGAATGTGATACATTCCTTAAAGTATGATGTTTTATTTGTTCTCTATAATTTCGACTTTTTTTCCACACCACCTCTGAGGTAAAAGTCAAGGCGCATTTTTTTTTTTTTTTTTTTTTTTTAGAGGTTGCAGAACGCTTCATTATTGGTGAGGAGAGTACTGGCTATTCTGGTGGCTGTTGTGTAACACAAGCTTGATTGAAGGAAGAGCAGATTCGTCTGACTGTTGCTTGGCTCATGTTCCTGGCTTTTGCTGTTCGAGCAGCAGGTTTTGAGGGAACAATTATAGGTCCTCTGTTTGTCTTCTTTTCTAAAAAATACTTATTTACGTTGTAAATAAGTTCATTTTCTCTACTGTGGACCACACGAGAGCGAGTAGCATGAGTAAGAGCATCCATCTCAGGTGGCGGCCAATGTGGAAATGACTTGGATTAACACGGTCACTCTACCCTTACAAGCGCGGCAACGTTGGAAAGCAACCATGCCAAGTGTTGTGGTATTTATAAAAAGTAATTGTTATTATTAGAAAAAAAGAGACAGTTATAACACTATATAGCCTTATTAGAGAATCAAATATACTGTAACAAACTTCATTTAGAAGTAGTAAATAGCTGACATGAGACAGTGAGGTGTACACGTTTGGCAGTGGAGCTGCCGAGGAAATTCCCAAGAGGGACAACTCCCAAACGCGCTTCATAAAATAGACAGACCATGGGTAGTGTTAACCAATACTCCCAGTCCTTCATTTATGCAACAGGTCAACTCTGGAACTGTTTCCCTCTGTCTGTATTTCCTGCTTCCTATGATCTCCAGTCTTTCAAACGCAGTGTGTCCAGGCATCTCGAAATGATCGGGTCTTGAATTTGGCTCTCTCTTGTATTTTGTTTTTCTCTTGGAACAATAATTGCGGGCTAGCGACTTTTGGTTCCTTCTTCCTCGCATAAAAAAAAAATGCATATCTTTCCACAAGAAATACACTCTTTGGACAACACACGGTAGTTAGAAAGTGTTTGTAAAAATAAGGGTTTCTCATTCCTTCCTTTAAATTGTTATTTTCTATGTACACTCGGCAAGATTTCTGACTGGACCACCTGGTTGCGGGATTTGGCTAACGTGGCAACAGCGCACGCCAGTGTGTATGTGTGTGTGTGTGTGTGTGTGTGTGTGTGTGTGTGTGTGCCCGACAATTTTTCGAATGGCTAAGCTTCATCCTCCGAATTATATTATGTGGCCATTGTATTATGCTATGATCTATCTATCTATCTATATACCAAGGCTGCTTCCCCCAAGGAAAGGGAGGTAGCCGAGACAGGACGACTCACTCTCCATTTACTCATCCATTCAAACACATTCATTCGCATCTTAGCCCCAAAGGGGAGAACGGACAGATCCTCACCGCATCACACCGCACAAGGGTCAACTGCGCAATGCAAGCAGTGACATCCACAGCAGGGCCCGACAGCAGAACTGGTTTACCCCTGCCACATCATAACAGACCCATCCCCTTACCCGCACCTGACCTGACTAGCTGATCAGACCAAAAGCGGGAGAATATCCCCTCAGGGCTGCGTCATCACTTATTCATTCACAATTTCTCTCCATTTATTTCTGTCACGCACAGCCACTCTTCCTTGCTCAACAGACATCCCTCTCGCATCCAGCGCTCTCTTCACACTGTCCATCCATCCTATTCGTGGTCTTCCTCTCAGTCTTACACCTCTCACATCAGATCTAGTTATCTTTTTCACCAATCGCTCATTATCCATTCTCTCCATATGCCCAAACCATTGCAACACCCTCTGCTCAACTCTACCAGCCATCTCCCGAACAACTCCAGTTCTCCTTCGCACTTCATCATTTCGCACTCGATCCATACGCGTCACTCCACACATACTCCTCAGACATCTCATCTCCATTACATTCAAACTTTTCCTCTCTGCTACACCCATATTCCATGTTTCAGCCCCATATAACGCAGTCGGTACCACAACACCTCATACAGCCTTCTCTTTACATCCATTCTAAGCGAACGACATTTAAACACTTTTTTCATTCCTCCCAGCACCTTTCCTACTTCATTAATTCTAAACTTCACTTCTGCATCTATTCTTCCATCCACAGCAACATGTGACCCTAGATATTTAAAACAATCTACCTCCTCAAGCAACTCACCATTCAAAACTATATTCATCCCCCTACCATCTATCAACCTCGTACACTTCATCACTTTACTCTTATTCTCATTTACTTTCAATTTCCTCCTTTCACACACCCTTCCAAACTCCTCTGCCAACTGTCTCAATTTCTCCTCTGAATCAGTCACCAATGCAGTATCATCTGCAAACAGCAGTTGCTTCAGATTCCACTCTCCTCCATCAACATTTACCAGACTCAGACCACCTAAAACTCTTGCATTCACCTCCCTTACAACACCATCCATGTAAATATTAAACAACCAAGGCGACATCACACATCCCTGTCGCAGCCCCACTCTCACGGGAAACCAATCACTCACAGCATTTCCCACTCTTACACACGCTCTACTATTTACATAAAAACTTTTCACCCCTTTTAGTAACCTACCATCAAGTCCATACAATCTTAAAACAGTCCACAAAGCCTCCCTATCAATTCTATCATACGCTTTCTCTAAATCCATAAATGCCCAAAACACATCCTTGCCTTTCGCTAAATACTTTTCACACACTTGTCTCACAGCAAACACCTGATCAACGCATCCCCTCCCTCTCCTAAAGCCACACTGCTCATCACTAATCACTCCCTCTGTACCCTCTCTAACTCTCATAATTAACACTCTACCATACACTTTACCTACAACACTCAACAGACTTATACCCCTAAAGCTAGTACATTCATACTTATCACCCTTGCCTTTATACAACGGGACCACACAAGCACTTGCCCAGTCAATTGGCACCATACCTTTCTCAAAGCACACATTCAATAATCTTACTAACCAGTCAACAATAGTCACTCCACCACCCTTCAGGCATTCCACAGCACACCCATCCATACCTGCAGCTTTCCCTGTTTTCATCTCCTTTACTGCCTTCTCCACTTCCTCCTTCGTGATCAAAGAATCATTCAACTCTCCCAACACATTTATTCCTTGCACCCTTCTATCTGCCACAATCTCAGCCACGGTTTTCCTCCTCTACATTTAACAATCTTTCAAAATACTCTGCCCATCTCTTCCTTACTGCATCCATCTCAATTAACATCCTTCCATCCTCTGCTTTTACTCGTTCTTCCTTCCCAGACTCTCCCTTTCGCACCCTTTTCACCTCCTTCCAAAACATTTTCTTATTCTGTTGAAAATTCTCTGTCAGCCGCCTACCCCACCTCTCATCTGCTGCCACTTTAGCATCACGCACAGCCCTTCTCGCTCTATTCCTCTTTTCCTTATACCTTTCATATGACATCTCATCCTTCCTCTGCAGCCACACTTCATATGCACGTCTCTTCTCAGCCACAGCCATACTTACTTCCTCGCACCACCATTCACTTCCTTTTCTTACACCACCACCCACACGTCTCACACCACACACCTCTTCTGCATGCTCCACCACAGCACTCTTAAACAACTGCCATTCCTCCTCCACACTGCCATTTTCCCGATCTTTCACTGCGTTCCACTCATCTTTCAATTTCTCCTGATACTCTATCTTTTTCTCTCTTTTATCCAACTCACTCACTTTCAAAACCTCCCTGCCACACCTAACCCTCCTAGCTCTCACCCATCTCTTACCTACTCTTAACTTTCCCTCCACCAGGTAGTGGTCAGACATACCTCCACCCTCCCCTCTCAGAACTCTCACATCCAACAATCTTCCTATTACATTCCTAGACACAACCACATAGTCCATCAAGGCTCTATCAACAACCCTTCCACCCTCCTGTCTCACCCATGTATACTTATAAATATCTTTCTTCTCAAACAGCGTATTCCCAATCACCATCTCTCGCTCAACACACATCGCTATCATTCGTTCCCCATTTTCATTTCTTCCAGGCACACCATGCATACCAACTACGCCTTGAACTGCTACATTTCCCACTCTAGCATTCAGATCTCCCATCATTACCACATTCACATTCGCTCCAAAACTCTGCAGACACTCATCAACATCATTCCAGAAAGACTCCCTCTCTTGTTCATCCCTTTCACTACCAGGCCCATATGCACTCACAAACACCCACAACTCACGTTCAAATTTCGCTTTCACCCACATCAGTCTCGATGACACCTCCTTCCATTCAATCACACACTGCTGCACTTCCGGACTCACTAACAAGGCCACACCTTCTCTTGCCCTTCCTCTATCAACACCTGACAATCTTCCATTCACACTTCCAAACATATATTCCCCCTTCCCTTTCATCTTCGTTTCACTCAAAGCTAACACATCCAACTTTCTTCTCACAAACATTCTCCCAATCTCCTCCCTTTTAGCCTCAATTGTACTACATCCACGCACATTCATAGACCCAATCTTCAGGGTACGGGGATAAGGGGATGTGCACTATACTAATTATAGTCTGAGTTATAGAAAATAATTCTCTTCCCTTGTAACATGAACCACGATACAGGTTGAGTTGTGGTTCAGAAACACGGGGCAAGTTCACCAAGGAATGGCACGATGTAGGGGGATGGGGGAAGTACAGGAGTGATCGGCCAACAGTTATAATATATTCTTTGTCATTACAGTATGATTATTAAGGTGTCAGTTATATCCTGTATCCTAAATAATAATAAACCTATTTATTTTTATTGTCTTTATATAGACCTGATTACACAATAGGATACCCCCTCCCTCGTTATTTCCACTGCCTTGACTCTCTCTCTCTCTCTCTCTCTAAAACTCCTCAGCTGGCTATCAGTACACACACACACACACACACACAGAGGGAGTCAGAGGTAGCAGACATGCGACATCGGCGCTCCGTACCGAACCAACACAGCCAGTGGCATTACCTAAATTAGTATCTTTATATGAGTCAAGCTCTGTACCAGGTTAGACTAAATGATTTTTCATTATTAAAAGAAAAAAAATAAGAAGAAGTTTAAACAAGACTTGTTCAAACAGAAAAAAGAACCAAGAGGCGAAACAATGCGCTCAGTCAGCTGAGGTTTGTGTAGACTACAGCTGCATGGGGAATGTAAGTACATACTCTGTACTTTTAGTATTGCAAAATGGATACATACTTTAGAAAAGTAAATTTGGAAAAGAAAAGGGATAAAGGTAGAAAGCAAAATGATGATTTCTACCAAGAACTGGTTGAAGTGGAGACTCATAATAAACTGGTTGAACTTGTACACAAACTAGAAATGGCTTTCATAAATGAAATTGATGAAATAAAGAAGCAGATGCACTTGCAAAAGGAAGAAATAGAAAAACTAGGAAGGGAGGCCAACAAGAAAGACACAACCATCAGTGAACTAACAGTGGAATTGAGTACACTTAGGAAGAAAATGAGTGAAATGGCATTTACAGTAGTAAATCACGAGAGTGTTATGGAAGAGTTCAAAAATGATACAGAGACAATTAGGCAAGTAAGCAGTCTGATAGACCAAAGCAGTGATATTGAGAAGATAACACAGGTGAATGAAGCTGTGCAAAGCTACAAAAATGATGTGGAAACCACGTATGCTGAAATGGTGAAAGTAAAGAAAGACTTAGAAACAAGGGTGGAGGAAAAAAGCATTAAACAGGAAGTGAAAAGAATAATCCAAAACAATCGAAAGTTAGTCAGAGATTCAGTAGATATAAACAAATCTATAGTAATCACTGGTATAGAAGAGGAAGAAGTAAAAAACAAGATCACAAGAGACAAAAAGGAGATGGCAAATGTAATGAGCTTACTGAAAGAAGTATCAGAGGAAATCTGTAGTAAAGACATAGAGGAACACAAAAGGTTAGGGAAATACGAGAAAAGCAAGACAAGACCTTTAAAGGTGACTTTCCAGAGTGTAAACACTGTGGAGGAGATACTAAAAAATGCAAAGAATCTTATGGAAAAAGAGGAGTTCAAAAATGTATGGATAAAAAGATGCCTAACACAAGAGGAACTGGAATTACTGAAGAAAGAGAAAAGGGAGGAAGCAAAAACAAAAAATGAGGGAAGATCAGAAGAGGAGAACAAATTTTTTTTACAAAATAATAGGATTGCAGGTACGAAAGCGGTACACAAACAGGATGGAATAAAAAGGAGGAAGGTAGTAAAACCATGTCATGACAAGTATATAAACAAAATGATAAAGTTGATGTACTCAAATGTGGATGGAATGGTATCTAAATTACTAGAGATGAATGATTATGTCAGAGAAAATGAACCACAAATAATATGCCTAACTGAAACAAAAGTAACACCAAAGATATCCAATGACATACTAAACTTAGAGGAATACAATATATGGAGAAGAGACAGAAATTTTAAAAAAGGAGGAGGAATTATAATATTAACTAAGAAAAATCTAAAAGTCAATGAAATAAAACTAGATATACCATCACAAGTAGAACTGATTGCAGTAGAGATCAACACATCTGAAGGGAAAGTAACTGTAGCCAATTTGTACATGCCACCCAGATCAAACACATGGGAAAGAGATGAATATGAGGACCTGGCAGAGAGTACAATTCAAAGTTTAAGATCATTACTACATAAAATGGAAGAGAAATCGGAAAGAATTATACTAACTGGAGAATTTAATACAAATATAAATTGGAATACTCTAGATATAATTAGCCAAGAAAGCTGTTGGGACCAAAAGCTCCTGGATCTCGTGCAAGAGTTTTTCCTAACGCAACATGTGAGGAAAACCACCAGAAAAAGAGGACTCGATGTACCTTCAGTGCTAGATCTAATATTTACTAGGCAAGAAAATGATATTGACAGTTTAATTTATCACCCTCCACTCGGCAAAAGCGATCATGCAGTACTAAATTATAACTTCAGGATAGCATATGACATAGTTAACAGCAAGGAAAGTTACAAAAAGAGCCTAAACTATAAAAAGGGAAATTATCAAGACCTAAAGAAGTATTTCTTAGAAGTTGATTGGGAAAATGAGCTTAGAGGACAAGATTTAAATGCTGTATATAAAAAATTCTGTGAATTTTATGAAATAGGAGTCCAGAAGTACATCCCACAGCACAAAGAAGCAGATAAGAAAATACAGAAATGGTTCAATACAGAATGTAAAAAATCAAAAGAAAGAAGAGATTTGTTGTGGAATAGATACAGAAGACACAATGGTGAAAGGGCGTATAATAATTACAAACAGGCAAGAAACGATTATACAAGAATAAGGAGGGAAGCCCAAAAACAGTTTGAGGAGGATATAATAAATAAAAATAGTGATCAACCAAAACTGTTTTACAGCTACATCAGAAGCAAAACCAAAGTAAAAGATATAATACAATCCATTACGGACAAGGGAATCACTTATACACAAGAGAAAGGTCTTTGTGAAGCACTAAATATGAATTTCCAATTAGTTTTTACAGAAGAAAAAAAAATTTGAGAGGGACTATGTGGAACACGCATGTCCACACATACTACCATATATACAAATAGCAGAAAAAGTAATACAGGAGGAGTTAAGTAAATTCGACAGAGGAAAAGCAAGTGGTCCTGATGAAATTTCATGTTGGGTACTACGAGAATGTGGAAAGGAGTTAAGTAAACCATTATTTTTAATTTTCAAGAAATCCTTGAGTCAAGGTAAACTACCTGATATTTGGAAAAAAGCAAATATTGTCCCCTTATTCAAGAAAGGAAATAGACAAAATCCACTCAACTACCGACCATTATCACTGACTAGTGTTGTAAGCAAGGTATTAGAAAAGCTTATAAGAAAAGCTTGGGTAAATCGTCTAGAAGAACACAGTATGATAACAGAAAGACAGTTTGGTTTCAGAAAAAGAAAATCATGTGTTACTAATCTGTTGAGCTACTATGACAGAGTAACAAACACAATACAGGAAAGAGAAGGATGGGTGGACAGTATCTATTTAGATTTCAAGAAAGCTTTTGACACAGTACCACACCAAAGACTTTTACGGAAACTGTACCATCAAGGAGGAATTCGAGGCAAACTGTTTTGTTGGATGCAAGATTTTCCCATAAAAAGAGAAATGAGGACAGTACTAAGAGGAAACTACTCATCATGGAAAGAAGTGACTAGTGGAGTACCACAGGGTTCAGTGCTGGCACCAATCATGTTTTTAGTGTATATAAATGATATAAACAGTAACACTGGAAATGAGAGCTATCTGAATATGTTTGCAGATGATGCAAAAATACAGGAGAATTACTAACACAGACTCTTGTAAAGAGCTACAAGAAGAATTAAATAAACATCATGAATGGAGTAATACATGGCAAATGGAATTCAATGTGGACAAGTGTCATGTAATCAAGTTTGGTAAAAGTGGAAAAAGACCTGATTGGGATTATAAGTTAGGAAATAAAACCCTATACACATCAGAAAGAGAGAAGGACCTAGGTGTGATTATCAACAACAGACTATCTCCGGCTGACCACATCAGCGAGAAGGTACGGAACATGTATACACTGCTTGCAAATATGAGAATAGCATTCACATACATAAATGAAGACATGCTAAGAAGGATAATAACATCATTCATTAGACCAACCCTGGATTATGCATCAGTAGTCTGGAGTCCTCATCTCAAAAAACACATAGACAAGATTAAAAAAGTGCAAAGGGCCGCCACAAGATGGATACCAAGCTTAAGGGACCTAAGCTACGAAGAAAGACTAATAAACTGAATCTACCAACACTACAGGAGAGAAGGAAAAGAGGTGACATGATAATGCTATATAAGTGCATATCAGGGAAGGAGAAAATAGACATAAATGATTACTTAACATATGGAGAAGCATCAGCAAGAGGACACTGCAAAAAACTGCATAAGAAGAGAGGTGATAAAGACGTAAGGAAATTCAGTTTCCCAAACAGAGCAATTGATCAATGGAATGCACTACCGAATGAAATAGTGTGTGCCCAAATAATTCACAAATTTAAGGATATGTACGATAAATATGGTTTAAGACACGGGACAGTACGAGCTTGACTCATTCCTGTAAAGATACAATTAGGTAAGAACAATTAGGTAAGAACACACACACACACACACACACACACACACACACACACACACACACACACACACACACACACACACTATCAGTTTGTGCTAATGAATAATGACGTTGCATTTAGTATGTTTACCTAAAATTTAATAGTGTCAATATGCAAGTGCAGTACATAACCACCTCACATTACGGATTACGTTAACCTAGTAATCAACACTTACTTGCACAGTTTATGTTTCAGTAATAGTCATGGGGTAGCCATACCCACAGTGATATTTTCGTTAATGCTAAAGGTAATCATGTGTTCATTAACGGATACCAGTTAGAGGGGAGGTGGCCGCTGACACCTCCAATCCTCATCCCTACGGCGGTGAGTTGTAGTGTCACTGCAGAGGTTCTTGTTCCTCCAGCTATGTCAATAATTAAAGTTAACATAATGATGAACAGCCATGTCTTATGAAAAATACAAACAGCCTATATGGAACTCTCAAAATACAGTTATGAGGCATATTGTGGGAGCTTTCCAGCTCTCACGCACCAGTCACAGTCTTGGTCCTTCGTTTCGGTAATGCCAGCCTGACAGTGTGCATTGTTAATGAACATGCTGTCACGAATCAATTCGCGACATTTCCCTTTTGTGAGAAGCCACGAACTATTAGTGGAAAACTCACTGCGTATCGCTCAGCTAACCGTTTCTCCCTCCATTTCGGGGTACACTTTTCAAAACATTCGTCACTGTTTTCAAAAATGACCGATTTAATGCACTTCACTAAGTGCTGTACTGAGCGATACTATTGTTTTTTTATTGTTCGCCTCTGCTTGCCTCTGACCGTTAGAAAATGCGGCCGAGTGCTCCGCTTTTCTTTCCCACGACTTGGTCAGTCTAGTATTTGCTGTGACGGAGAAAGGTTCTGTGCTCAGAAGTGGAGAGGTCAGCTAGCACCCCAAGCTCCATTAGTACAGTTAATCCCAGTACTCCCCCCCCCCTCGGGTGATACATAGCATTCATCGACTGGTATTTCTTTTGTGTATTTTGTAGTTTTAAGAGCTTAGTTAAGGTGTTTTTTCCTAGGCGTAAGCATTTAGCTTTTGTGAGAGTGAGTGAGTGCGTCTCATTTAATTGATTTGAATTGTAACGTTAAATTTATTTTTTTGTGATTAATAAATTTAACAGTTCTATTCCTTGAGCTTAATATAAAGTAAAATCTTGTTTCATTTCTCCATAATTAAGCTTATTTTCCATATAGCTCCTAGCTTGCATAAACGTTTGCTTCCATAACTGGTACATAGACCAGTCTTGTTGTATTAACTTAAAATCCGTTGTGCCAGGAGTTAATGCATCAGCAAGAACCTGATGTTATTATTATTAGTATTAGTTATTTTTTGTCAGGGGTGATGTAACTTTCTCCAGAGGCTAACAGTACAGTAATTCAGCAATTGTGAGTAATTAGTCTCTGCTGTGTACTGTTGAGAAAGTCTTTAAATTCTCGTTCTTAGAGAATCGTTGCTTGATGTAGCAAGACAATCATTGTCTCAGCTCTTCAATATTATTGAATATCATTATCAATTTAAATAACATTTAACCATTTATTCCAAAAATACGGTGATATTATAAAAACCCCGTGACAATTGGCGACCTCATTCCAGGATATTAACTCCTAGCTCTAAAGCTATTCACGAGATAGTGCTCACTCATTCATATTTAGGTATTTATCATTAAAGTTTATAGGCACAAGCTTACTGGTGTTTACCCTTAATTTAGCAAGTGAATTTTGCTTTATCAATCAATAGAATACGTAACTCTAGTTTATTTTTGGTAACGCCAGACGATTTTATTCGCTCCTGGGAAGTCGCCGTACCCATTTTGTTTATTATTGAGTCTTCCCAGTCATTTACATTTTTGATTTATTTTTGCCAGTTAACTAGATAAGACTGGTCACCACTAGCTTGTGTCTGTACTCTTTACTTGTGTCATTAGCATTCGTTTGCGAAGCAGTCAGTGCTCAATTTCGGTTTGCTTAGTAAATTAGCGCCATGGCTACCGCTGTATTTTTACAGGAAGCCAAAGATATGGGTCTTACAGACCCAACCGAAATTAAAGAGTATATACTCTCACGGCATAATCAGGAGCAGCAGCGCGAGAATGATGCCCGTGAAGAGCGTAAGATTCAGCGCGAATACGAGCGAGAACAGCGTGAGGAACGCGAAAAGGAGCGTGAATACGAGCGAGAACAGCGCGAATACGAGCGTGAACAACGAGACAAAGAACGAGAACATGAACTTGAAGTGCTGAAGCTCAAGCGAGATTCCTTGGCTTCAGACACGTCTGGTGCAGTTGGTCCAAGCTCCACGAGCGTTCTCCCTGCACATGTCCTGGCGACCCCACGCATCAAGCTTCCTTCATACAAGGAAAGCGAGCGAATCGAGCCGTACATAGCTCGTTTTGAGGACATGGCAGACTTATATCAACTGGATGAGGCAGCTAAGCGGCTTCAGTTTCTTAGCCTATTTGAGGGCCCTGCCCTCGATATTCTCCACAGAATTCGTGGAGACAATCTCACATATGAGATGATGAAAGCTGCACTCATTAAGGCGTATGGTCTCACAGTAGACGACGCCAAAGTTCAGTTCATGCGAGCTCGTCTCCAAGACAAGGAGACAGCTGTTCAGTTCCTTGATCGTCTCACAGCTTACTGAAATGAGTGGATGGAGAAAGATGAAACTCCTTCCACGCGTGAAGGGATAATTGACCTTATGCTGCGTACACAGCTAGAGAGGTCGTGGCCTGCTGAGCTCATAGCACAGCTTAAGATCTGCCAGGTGAAAGATGCCAGCCAAATGGCAGAGAAGGCTGACGCATTCTTTACTGCATACGGGTATCAAGCTCGTAAGCAACACCTGGAGCAGAAAAGATACTGCCAAGTCTGGGAAGCCGTCTCAGACTGAATCCCAGCACCAAGGCCGTTCTCAGAGTAATGGTCAAGGTCCAAGCAAACCACAGAAGGACCAGGGGCAGAACACTCAGAAACCTGAGTGGAAGCGGTACAACAAGCACCCCAACCAGCAGCAGTTTCCCAAGCATCAGCAGCAATACAAGGACAAGCCACGTAATCCTCAGTCAGGTCAATTAGTGTATCGGAGGCAGGAGGCAAATGCAGCCTTCATTCCACAAGTACCCGGTGGTGCCATCTCTACCAGTACAGGTACTTCCCAACACTTCACAAGTCCCCCTCCGACCATGAACTCTCCTCAGACACCTAGTTCTCAGGGCGCTACGTTTGCTGCATCGGTTGTTCCGCAGTCTCATGAATGACTGGCTGCTACCTCCTCAGACCCTTCCACCAGCAACACTGCCTTTCTTGTTCAGCCAGGGTCTGTGGGAGGTGTTTCTGTAAATGTCCTGAGGGACAATGGTTCCTCAGGTTGCTCTGTTAAGCAGAGTTTAGTTCGGCCTGATGAGTATACAGGTCGACAGATCCAAGTTAGACTTATTGATGGATCAGTGAGATTGTTCCCTGAGGCACGTATCCAGGTGGCGTCTCCATTTTTCACTGGCTTGACAGCTGCAGTTGTCATCCCAGAACCTTTATTTGACCTCATCTTAGGCAACATACCTGGCATCAAAAATAGTTGTGCCGTAGATGTTGCTACTCAGACTTCGGCTGCTGCGATAACACGAGCCATGGCCAAGGCTCCAGATCGCATCACTCCGTTGACCGTTGCAACGCCGCAAGATCTGATTCGTAGTCAAGATGTTGTCCAAGAGCAACAGACTGACTCGACACTTGCCTCAGTGCGCAAGAAGCTGGAGGGTAAAGTGACCAAGTATTCACGGGGAGGACAAGCCAGGTTCCTTCGTAAGCGAGGACGGCTGTACCGTGAGTCAGACACCCCAGGGTGAGGTTCGACTGCAGTTTGTTGTTCCTGCAAAGTATTGCCGAGCAGTGTTTGAATTAGGTCACTGTTCAGCGATGGGAGGTCATATGGGTCAAAAGAAGACCTCTGACCGCATCCATGCTGACTTTTTCTGGCCAGGAATGGGACGGGAAATAACGAGGCTCGTACGTTCTTGTGATGTGTGTCAGCGTACCACTGACCGGGGACGTGTCCGTCCTGCGCCATTGAAGCCAATGCCCATAATCTCTGAACCGTTCGAGAGAGTAGCAGTTGACATAGTTGGGCCAATCTGTCCTAGGGCTAGTGATGGATCAAAGTATATCCTCACTATAGTTGATTTCAGCACACGGTGGCCTGAAGCCGTGGCCCTTAAGAATATAGAGGCCGTCACTGTTGCTGAGGCATTAATTGAAGTGTTCTGTCGTGTAGGTATCCCTAAGGAGGTCTTAAGCGACCGGGGTTCGCAGTTCACTGGCAATGATGAGCGAAGCGTTCAGGTTGCTGTCCATCCGAGGCTTACGAACTACGCCGTATCATCCCATGTGTAACGGGTTGTGTGAGAGGTTCAATGGAACTCTCAAGAAGATGTTGAGGCCCATGACTGCCGAACAGCCAAAGGAATGGCCGCGGTTCATTGCTCCTCTTCTATTTGCTTATCGAGAAGCCCCACAGCTTTCATTGAAATTCTCACCCTTTGAACTGGTGTATGGGAGCTCGGTCCGGGGCCCACTTCAAGTCCTTCGTGAGTTATGGGACGATGAAGAACCCGACCCTGAAGTCAAGACCACCTACACCTACATCCTTGATTTGGCTGACCGCCTCCAGTCGACGTGCGAGTTAGCTAAGGAAGAACTGATCAAGGCGCGTGAAGTTCAAAAGGCTTATTACGATAAGAAGGCAAAGCTTCGGAAGTTTAGTCCAGGCGATAAATGCTTGGTATTACTTCCCACTGCCCAGAACAAGTTGTTGGCGCAGTGGAAGGGTCCATTCAATGTAGTAGAGCGCATTTCAGACCTCAACTACATAATACAGATGGGGAATCTTCGTAAAAGGTTCCACATTAACATGTTGAAGGCTTATCATGAGTCAGACCCCGAGGAGACTGGCCTACGAGTAACTGATGATAGTGACCAGCCACTGGAAGAAACCGGGGCAGCTGCGGTGATCCCAGCTGATGACCATGATGACGAGCCCTTAACCGCTCAGTCCCATCAGGAAGAGACTGTCGGAGATGTTTTACTTAACCCTGACTTAGCAGTAGCGGACCAGAATGCCTTATGGTCACTGCTCTGTCAGTATGCTGATGTCTTCTCAGACCAACCTAGACTTGCAAAGGTTGCGTGTCATAAAATTGAGTTGACCAGCAATGCTCCTATAAAGGTTAAGCCATATCCGATTCCCATGCGACTACAGGGTGCAGTAGATAAGGAAATTGCTGACATGGAGACTGCAGGCATTATCGAAAAGTCCTCATCTCCTTACTGTAGTCCGATGGTAGTAGTCCGCAAGAAAGATGGTGGAGTCAGGATTTGTGGCGACTATAGAAGGCTCAATGCAATCACCAAAGTGGATGCTGAGCCAATGGGTGACCATATTGCCATCTTCTCCAAGCTGGCAGGGTCACGATATTTCACGAAGCTCGACCTAGCGAAGGGATTCTTCCAGATTCCCCTTCATCCTGAGAGTCGTCAGTTCACTGCCTTTGCTACTCCTAGGGGTTGTACCAGTATAAAGTCCTCCCATTTGGACTTACCAATTCCCCAGCAGTATTCAATCGTGCCATGAGACAAGTGCTCCATGGTATTGTAGGAGTAGAGATGTTCGTTGACGATGTCCTCGTTCATTCCGCCACATTGGAGGAGCACCTCAGACTCTTGGAAATTGTCTTCAGTAGACTCCAGAGTTTCAACATGACTGTGAAGCCTAGCAAATGCAAGATTGCTCACAGTGAGGTGGAGTTCCTCGGTCATATTGTTGGCAACAATCACTGCAGGTGTCAGGGTGACAAGATCAGGAAGGTTAAAGAAGCCCCGAGACCCGTGACCAAGAAACAGGTTAGGGCATTTCTTGGCCTAGTGGGATATTATAGGAGTTTTATTCCCAATTTTGCTCTCATTGCCCAACCGTTGTACGAAGTGCTACGGAAATATGCTCCAAACACCACTGAATGGGGAGAAGCACAAGAGAGATCTTTTGCCACCCTCAAGAATATGTTGTGCAAGGAGCCCATTTTGCAGTTGCCTGATTCCAGCAAACCTTTCATACTGCGCACTGATGCTTCACAAGATGGAGTAGGTGCTGTATTGATGCAGGAATCGGAAGGTGGAATCTTCCCAGTGGCATACCACAGCCGTAGGCTAAAACCCACCCGAGAGGAATTACAGTACTGTTGAGAAGGAACTCTTGGCTGTGGTTGATGGTGTTAAAAAATATTATTATTATTTATTTGGGGCATCATTTGTTCTGGAAACTGACCATATGCCACTCACTAGTCTTAGCACGACCAAGACGGCTAATGCAAGATTGACACGCTGGACACTGTATTTACAGCAGTTTAACCTTGTTGTGAGATACATCAAGGGAAGTGATAACGTAGGTGCAGACCTGATGTCTCGCCTACTAACTGCTGACTAACATGGGCAGTTGTTGTATGCTGGGTTCCGTGATAGGCATCCTCAGAGATTTGAGTAATCCAAGGACTAGCCTGGTTCCCAGTCAAAAGTGTAGACCTGACGTCTCACTTGTTGGCCCCACAGGACACAGTACGTCCAGGGCCTGTACATACACGTGTACTGTAGGTTAAGGGGGAAGAGAGAACTCCGCAGAGGCGACTTGAGGCTATGGAAGACCCAAGTTTGCACAAGGATTCTCAGCTCCCCGATACTAATATAAGTACTGTAGGTTAAGGGGGAAGTTCGAGAGAGAACTCCGCAGAGGCGACTTGAGGCTATGGAAGACCCAAGTTTGCACAAGGATTCTCAGCTTTCCAGTACTAATATAAGTATTGTATTGTAGGTTAAGGGGGAAGTTCGAGAGAGAACTCCGCAGAGGCGACTTGAGGCTATGGAAGACCCAAGTTTGCACAAGGATTCTCAGCTTCCCAGTACTAATATAAGTATTGTATTGTAGGTTAAGGGGGAAGTGAGAACTCTGCAGAGGCGACTTGAGGCTATGGAAGACCCAAGTTTGCACAAGGATTCTCAGCTCTCCGATATTAATATAAGAACTGTAGGTTAAGGCACAGGTTGAGGACCCGTGTGCGGTTCGAGGCTATGGAAGACCCGAGTTTGCACAAGGATTCTCAACTTGCCGACCATAATCGTGTGCTATAATTAATGGCGACCTCGAATGTACGTCGTAGCACTGACTGCTAGGCAGAGAGAGTAATTGTAACATGATAAAATTTTGTCTCATTGACACTTTTGATGCTCCACCTCAATTAGTTTTGCAGGTTCAGCAATGGGGGTAGCAGTTTTGCTGTGCGGGCCAGCTGATCGTCTGCCGCACGCTGCCGCCTCTTCTCTGCCTTCGTCGTCGCCATATTATTATTTGCTGTGTCATTTTACACGTAGGTACAGTTACACTACAACTGTCACACCTACACTGTATATTACATACACCACGCTACACAACAATTAGTTGTCAGTGTAAATGTAGCGAATTTTCGCTCAGTTTGACCTGAGTACAGGATTTTCACCGTCGTCACGGGGTTTTTCCCTCAAGCTTGCTTCTATTAACGTAAATACGAGGTTTTTTCGCTCACTGGCGACTGCGACTTTCTCCTGTAGCAGGATAGCACACACACCACAGTGTGAATCTTGTGCGAATGACTTAGGATGTGTTCATATATATATATATATCCACAAATTTTTTCCCATAAGGAAAAAATTTAACTTTGTAAGGGCGTAATGTCACGAATCAATTCGCGACATTTCCCTTTTGTGAGAAGACACGAACTATTAGTGGAAAACTCACTGCGTATCGCTCAGCTAACCGTTTCTCCCTCCATTTCGGGGTACACTTTTCAAAACATTCGTCACTGTTTTCAAAAATGACCGATTTAATGCACTTCACTAAGTGCTGTACTGAGCGATACTATTGTTTTTTTATTGTTCGCCTCTGCTTGCCTCTGACCGTTAGAAAATGTGGCCGAGTGCTCCGCTTTTCTTTCCCGCGACTTGGTCAGTCTAGTATTTGCTGTGACGGAGAAAGGTTCTGTGCTCAGAAGTGGAGAGGTTAGCTAGCACCCCAAGCTCCATTAGTACAGTTAATCCCAGTACTCCCCCCCCCCTCGGGTGATACATAGCATTCATCGACTGGTATTTCTTTTGTGTATTTTGTAGTTTTAAGAGCTTAGTTAAGGTGTTTTTTCCTAGGCGTAAGTATTTAGCTTTTGTGAGAGTGAGTGAGTGCGTCTCATTTAATTGATTTGAATTGTAACGTTAAATTTATTTTTTTGTGATTAATAAATTTAACAGTTCTATTCCTTGAGCTTAATGTAAAGTAAAATCTTGTTTCATTTCTCCATAATTAAGCTTATTTTCCATATAGCTCCTAGCTTGCATAAACGTTTGCTTCCATAACTGGTACTTAGACCAGTCTTGTTGTATTAACTTAAAATCCGTTGTGCCAGGAGTTAATGCATCAGCAAGAACCTGATGTTATTATTATTAGTATTAGTTATTTATTGTCAGGGGTGATGTAACTTTCTCCAGAGGCTAACAGTACAGTAATTCAGCAATTGTGAGTAATTAGTCTCTGCTGTGTACTGTTGAGAAAGTCTTTAAATTCTCGTTCTTAGAGAATCGTTGCTTGATGTAGCAAGACAATCATTGTCTCTGCTCTTCAGTATTATTGAATATCATTATCAATTTAAATAACATTTAACCATTTATTCCAAAAATACGGTGATATTATAAAAACCCCGTGACACATGCTATTAATGTTAGTTCTATATACTTATTTACATTTGGAACAACAGAATTCAGAGCAGGATTTCATTCAGTACACGGGATGCCAAATACAGTATGTGTGTATGTGTGCGTGTGGGATTGGGACAATATGTGTGATGGGGGGTGGGGGGAGTATAGTGAGTATGAAATGTGTGTCATAATGGTAATATGGGTGTGTGCATACGTGGCTAAGGACGTCCAAGACTGATATGTAGTCTTTGCCTTTAATACTTGATGACACACACCTCAGTATTTATTTAGGTTCTGTTTATAAGTTTGTAGCATGTAACATTATTATATTGTTATGATCATATTTTAGGAGTGAAACCTGAAACACCATACAAAGACAAACATTGAAATATTTTTAAAAATGCATTATGTGTGTCCAAATGCATGAATAACAATATTTCAGGAAGAAATATTACCGTATTATAACATCTGTTTCAATACGTTGTAGGTGCAGCGTTTCTTAAACTTAGATTATCGGATTTCCTTTGATCAGTATGTTACGTTATACTGTAGCTTTAAGTAATATGTTATGTATTGTATTAAAAGTGATGTCATGGTGGACGTTCACTTAAAACTACATCGAACAGGCAGCAAATGCAGTTGTTTTACCGGTATTTGTTATTGATCACACATTGACCAACTTATTCCTGAGTAATTTTTTATAATCTTTATCGTGATCGGAAAACAGCACCTTAGGCATGCCAACAGGTGTCAAGATGTCTAGGGAGTTGGCAGTATGTCTAGGAAGTTGTGATTGTGCCAATCAAGAAAGCATCATAATTTAACGGAAAAAAACTAAAAAACTTATTGAAACAGGGAAGTTGCGTTAAGAAATGCACATAAACGTCATTAATTCCTGTATAACTGCCCCGTAATAAAAATAATGTCAGTGAGCAAAATATATAAGATAGTGTCGTACCAGTTATATTGTCAGGCAAGTTATAGTAAGTTATTAAAGATACTGTTAGATTGTTATACTGCATGGAATAATATCCATTATAATCAAAGGATAATAATAAAAAAAAAAATAAGTTATATATGGAACTCATTCATTAGCAGGAAGTAACCCATCCTCCTTCTCGTTCACCTCCCGAAGTCTGTTTGCATAGAGGCTACATGGTTCCGTGTGAGCTGTTTCTGGCTTCTGAACTGTTCCCACTAGGCATGGATGTAGGCCAGTAGTTCATCTGTGGTATCCGTTCACTCCCAGGCTCCCAGCAATTAACCATACTCTCCCATACATTTTCGATGGGGTTCATGTCTGCTTCGTTACTGAGCCAGTCGAGCAGCTGCAAGGCCTCTCGACCTCTAAGCAATTCCGAGACTCTTCTTGCCTTGTGGGTGGGGCAACGGTCCCGAATAAAAATTATAGGGCAGGGAGGAAACGGATAGTTCCTCTCTTGGACTGAGAGGAGGAAAAAATCCTGCAAAATTTCAATGTATTTTTGAGCAGTGAAACTCCCTTCTGTCCTGGTGACGTCACCGATACCGTGGATGCACACCCACCCCCAGACATTGACGGTGACGTTGGCCTCCTCGTAGATGTTCCTACGGTCGTAACTGCACATGAATAGAATATTTATACAACGCTCATATAGTTTCATTTCTAATATCTTTGACGCTTCGGGAAAAGCCACCGTTTATCATGTTATGGTTCATTATCCACTATTTGTACGGAATATTTTATGGGGATTGTACGGCTTAATAAACAGTGGTGCAAGTATTGGTAATATGCGTTCATCTAGACGTATTATTACTATGAATATCAAGTGATCCCTAAATGTTTTTTTTTTTTATTATTACAATTATTTAGTGATACAGTATAAAAATATGTTTGTTATATATATCGTCAGTAAATTTATACATATGCATTAGAGTACTGTCGCCTCCAGAAATCTTTTCTCTATCATTAAATTTTATAAATACAAAATACCTGGTAACAGTCATATGGAGAAGTGTCAGGCATACGATCAACACATATCTATAATCTGGCCTTTATCTACCTACTGTTCTGCCACACTCTCCAATTTTTCCTCAACATGTCTGTTTACCATAATTCTTACAATTCACTGCCATATATATATATATATATATATATATATATATATATGTATGTATAGATAGATAGATAGATAGATTCCACAACCTGTCTGTTTACCATAATTCTTACAAAATTCACTACCATATATATATATATATATATATATATATATATATATATATATATATATATATATATATATATATATGTATATATATATATATATATATATATATATATATATATATATATATTCTGTGTGTTTGTGTGTGTGTGTGTGTATAGGTTCTCACTTTTACCTGATAACCATATACCCACATAACATTATTAATAAAGAAACTTCATATTGGCTGGGTTATATTCAGTAAATCCACGTGGGCTATCGTGTCATTTACTCATATCTGTTTCAAGTGGCCGAACATTAAAATAAATAAAACAAAGATTCTGGGTGTGGTCATTATGGAGGGTCATGCAGTAATCATATATTATTATCAGTGATCGTTTTCAAACTACTATGCGACATAGGGAATTGGTTTTACACTTGACCACTCTCAATTTATAAGGAATTACATTAGCCAGTAAAGGACAGCTGGATTTATAACCACACCAAAAAATACATGAGCTTCTCAAACTACTAAACACTGAACTTGGTGCCTTTTCGAAGTAGTTTACGTGAAAGTCCACTGTGTGAGCCTTCATGACATAGTTATTACAATATATAACGGATATATTGCACAAATCTATGCTATAGTATAACTTAATAAACTGATCACTGGGAATCCGGTAAGCTGCCATTAAAAACAGATGCTCCTGCAGTGTAATTTTGTATTGAACATTAAAATAAAATTATTGTCTCGTGGAAGAAATAGTTATTCATGTAATATGGATTCCATATTACTGTATTATAATATTTCAGTGTTTGTCTTCATATGGTGTTTCAGGCTTCACCCCTGAAATGTAACCATAATAATATAATTATGTAACATGCTACAAACTTATAAATAGAACCTAAATAAATTCTAAGGTGTGTGTCATCAAGTGTTAAAGGCAAAGACTACATATCAATCTTGGACGTCCTTAGCCACGTATGCACACACCCATATTACCATTATGACACACATTTCATACTCACTATACTCCCCCCACCCCCCATCACACATATTGTCCCATTCCCACACGCACACACACACACATACTGTATTTGGCATTCCGTGTACTGAATGAAATCCTGCTCTGAATTCTGTTGTTCCAAATGTAAATAAGTATATAGAACTAACATTAATAGCATGTTCATTAACAATGCACACTGTCAGGCTGGCATTACCGAAACGAAGGACCAAGACTGTGACTGGTGCGTGAGAGCTGGAAAGCTCCCACAATATGCCTCATAACTGTATTTTGAGAGTTCCATATAGGCTGTTTGTATTTTTCATAAGAAATGGCTGTTCATCATTATGTTAACTTTAATTATTGACATAGCTGGAGGAACAAGAACCTCTGCAGTGACACTACAACTCACCGCCGTAGGGATGAGGATTGGAGGTGTCAGCGGCCACCTCCCCTCTAACTGGTATCCGTTAATGAACACGTGATTGCCTTTAGCATTAACGAAAATATCACTGTGGGTATGGCTACCCCATGACTATTACTGGAACATTAACTATGCAAATAAGTGTTGATTACTAGGTTAACGTAATCCGTAATGTGAGGTGGTTATGTATTGCACTTGCATTTTGACACAGTATTAAATTTTAAGTAAATATACTAAATGCAACATCATTACTCATTAGCACAAACTGATTGTGTGTGTGTGTGTGTGTGTGTGTGTGTCTGTGTCTGTGTCTGTGTGTGTGTGTGTGTGTGTGTGTGTGTGTGTGTGTGTGTGTGTGTGTGTTTGTTTGTTTGTACTGATAGCCAGCTGAGGAGTTTTAGGGAGAGAAAGAGTCAAGGCGGTGGAACAGGCTGCATATAACGAAGGAGGGGGTATCCTATTGTGTATTGAGGTCTATATAAAGACAATAAAAATAAATAGGTTTATTATTATTTAGGATACAGGATATAACTGACACCTTAATAATCATACTGTAATGACAAAGAATATATTATAACTGTTGGCCGATCACTCCTGTACTTCCCCCATCCCCCTACATCGTGCCATTCCTTGGTGAACATGCCCCGTGTTTCTGAACCACAACTCAACCTGTATCGTGGTTCATGTTACAAGGCAAGAGAATTATTTTCTATAACTCAGACTATAATTAGTATAGTGCACATCCCCTTATCCCAGTCACATAATATTTATTAGCCTATATCATAGCATAATACAATGGCCACATAATATAATTCGGAGGATGAAGCTTAGCCATTCGAAAAATTGTCGGGTACACACACACACACACACACACACACACACACACACACACACACACTGGCACGCGCTGTTGCCACGTTAGCCAAATCCCGCAACCAGGTGGTCCAGTCGGAAATCTTGCCGAGTGTACCTCTGTCTATGTCCCGTTCTCTATTGCTAAGCCATAACTAATCTATTTGTGCCAATATAACTTTGTGACTGGGAAGAGAATAATTTCTGACAGGAAGGAAATAATTTCTGACGGAGATTAGATGAACAAAGTGAAGAGGTGGGGACAAAAAATTATAGGAGATAAGAAATTACCAAACACTGAAGAAGGAGCTGTTTCTTTGGGGCAGGAACAGTGGAAACTGAAATTCAGTGACTCAGACTCTGAATTTTGTGAGTGGATAGAGACATTGGACAAAAGCATTCAAATTTTAAGTGATAGGAGTGAGGGATATCTTGGGATTGAAGGTAGCCAGGACACTTTTAGGGAACTAGATAGTGAGGACTTGAACACTTTACACTTGCGTTCTGGTCGTACTTATCGAACAGTTCCTGAACGTTCAATTACGTCCGAAATGGCCACTGGTCTCACTGTGGAAGGCACACACAGTGCAGAAGAGAGTGTGGATGTTCAACAGGCTGCAACAGCACCCTTGGTCACTCAAGATGCAAGAGGTCCACTAATCTCTGATATTAATGCAACCACTCACATACCCACTTACACCTCAGGCATGTTCAGTACACCATTAACTTTTGGACAGCAAGGGCAGTATAATTTATTTTCTAGTGTTCCTTTTGCTAATCCATGGGGCATGAATACTAACACTATTGACATGCAAACTCAGGTGCATCCTCCTCCCTTATGGCATGCACCCAGTATGGCAACAACTAATCTGATTACTGCTAGTGTACCTCAGACTTTACCTTCTGTAGCACCAGTTAGGCAGTCTCAAGGACCCTTTGTCGCACAGTCACCTTCAAATTCAGACTGAATAAAAGTGCTACCTTACAACATTACCGACCATACAGTTTACTGGGGAAGTTAAATATGACATCCATAGGTTTCTGAGAGATTGTGAGGCCCAAATACATAGGTTGAAACTTGTTAGTGATGGGGAGAAGATTTGGCATGTAAAAGCACATATTAAGCCAAATTCCCCAGCTGAAATGCTTGAGGCCTCTCTATTCCAAACTGGCCCTACTGCTCATGAATATGAGAAGTTTAAGGAAGCCCTAATAAACACTTTTGAAAGAGACTGCTATGTGTCAGACACTTGGGTGTTTAGGTTTGTAAATAGGGCGCAGCAATATCCTAATTGTACTGAAGGCCAGGTTCTAGCAAAAGCGGGCAGATGTTATGCAGAAACTAACAAAGCTTTGCAAACTTCAGGCTGGGGAGACACGCTTTAGGAATTGACTTACAAGAGGATAGCTCGACTATTAGAATACCTTCAATATTTGCTCTGTTTGAACACTGCTAGGCGGTTTAGGGTACTTAGGCAGACGAAAAGACCTCCTAACATAGCCTTGCATGACATGAACTTCAAGTTAAAGGCAAAGGCAAAAGGCGAGGGCGGTAGTGTCTTAGCCGTGCACACAGAGAAAAACCCTAATGGAAGATTCTGTACTGTGTGTAAAAAAAGGCTGGTCATGCAGATAAAAAGTGTTGGCAGGCTAGAAAGACGACACATCAGGCAGCCAAGACCAACCTGACCATCATGCCTGGACCTACTGTAGTACTGAAAAGCAGGTGGGCAACAAACAACCAAGTGAAGAGAGAAACCTGTACTGTACACAGGAAAAATCATCTGATAAATTACCAATATGCCAGGAATCGAACCCGGGACTCTCAGGTGAGAGCCAGGCAGCATACCACTATACCACGACCAGGTAAAAGTTAACTCACGTTGTCACAATCTTGTAACCAACATCCCTCCACCCCCACTGTGGGCATCAAGAGGATGAGTTAACCCCTTGGCACTCGGGCAAGTAGATGCTTTTAATCTATCCCAAGCACTTACGGCAAGTCAGAATGAAGAGAGAAACCTAGACTGTACACAGGAAAAATCTTTTACCTGGTCGTGGTGTAGTGGTATGCTGCCTGGCTCTCACCTGAGAGTCCCGGGTTCGATTCCCGGCATATTGGTAATTTATCAGACAAACAACCAAGTACTAATCCTCCACAACAAAACCAGGCCAAGGCTATAAAGCCAAAGGTACAAAGATGGTGTGTCATATACGGGCAGTGTCCTCATGCTTCAGACTATTGCCGCATTGTTCTTGCCAATAGGGAACAACAGAGTATTAAAGCAAGCTCGGGGGAAGCTCAGGGCCACACGCAAAAGTAACCCAAAGAATCATACAATCCACAGATGTGTGTGGCAGCTATCAACAAGGTGGATCTGCTGTCGATTCCTTGGATTATAGGGAAGGCCAGGTGTTTTTGATAGTGGACACCAGGGCATGTGCAAACATTATTTCTAGTAAAGTGCTGGAAAGACTAAGACATCTGATGCCCCATACCAATTGGACGTTATTAGCACCCGATGTGATTTTGACAGGTGTGATGGGGTAAAATGAAGATTGTAAGCCAGGTACCGTTGAGACTGAGGGCAGGTAAATGATCTCCTGTATTACGTGCTACATTCTATGTAGTGGAGGACTTCCCTCTGCCAACTGATGGGTTATTGGGCCTTGAGTCCATGGAGGAGTTAATGTGGTTATACACCCTCAGAGACATTCCATTTCCTTTAATAGGAAAGAGTTTGTGGGCCTTGTTCCCTCAGCAACCAAAACTGGAGATAGTGGCATCCAACAAGGAGCCATTCAACCAGTTGTAGCCCCGACAAGTGAAGCGTCAAGGGAACCACCAGACAAACACGAAACGGAGGGTATGGGCTGGAAGCAGGTCAGGGCTAGAGTGAGTGGGAATCACCACTTACCCAGTCGGACTGTCTACAATATTCCTGTCGGAGTACCTGATGTGTTGGTGGGAACTGATGTGGCATGCGTAACAGACACCATAAAACATAAAGTATTGTCACTGGAATCCACCTTGAGCAGTGTCGGACCAGACCAGAAGATGCCCCTCTTCATCGCAAATATGAGTGGTGGTGCAGTTAAGCTCAGAGATGGTTTTGTAGGTGATTTGATATGCTATGGTGCCCCCGTAAGGGAAGTCGATGATGTACTGGTGATCTCTCCAGCAGTTACATCACAAACAATGACTCATTCGGAGCCTACACATCTTGGGAGAGGAAATTTGCTAGAACAATATGTGAAGGTAACAGATAATGTTGACCATAAAACGCGATGGCTAGCACTTCTTAAGGTCTTCTCCAATGTAGCGGCACTTCCAGGAGAAGTGCTGGGTAGGATGGATAGGGTGAAGCATCATATTGGTTTGTGCCCTGGTACAAATCCGATGTATGTGCCTGCATACTGTCAACCACAGCCAACGGAAAACAGTGGAAGAGGAAGTTGAGAAGATACATCATGATGATGTCACTCAGCCTTCTTCCTCACCTTGGAATGCACCACTCTTTCTGGTGCCTAAAAAGGACAGTGGTATGAGATATGGGTGACGGGGTTACTACTATCAGTTTGGAAGAATGGTGTAATTGTTAAAATTCCGAAGAAGGGAGACCTGAGTGAATGTGGTAATTGGAGGGGAATCTCTTTGTCACCGATAGCTTTGAAAGTTTTCAGTAGAGTGTTGTTAAATAGGTTGAAGCCAGTGGTTGAGGGTATTCTGAGGGATAAACAGGCTGGTTTTAGAAAGGGACGTGGTTGCAATGATCATATCTTTATAGTTAGGCATTTGATGCAGCAAGTTAATGAAATGAGAGTACCGTTAAGTCTTTGTTTTGTTGATTTTGAAAAGGCTTTTGATAGTGTTTCGAGAGAGACTATGGGGAAGATCATGAGACATTATGGAATACCAGAGGAGTTTGTGAGGGTCATTATGAACATGCATGGGGACACATTTTGTAAAGTGATGGTTGATGGTTGTCTGAGTGATTCGTTTGAAGTCAAGTCCGGAGTAATTCAAGGTGGTGTTCTATCGCCTTTATTATTTATATTGGTCATTGATTACATTATGAAACGTGCTGGAACAGAAACCGGTGCAGGTATACTTTGGGAGAGAACAGGAAACTTTTGGATTTAGATTATGCAGATGATATAGTTTTGATTTGTGATGGGCCAGAAGAGATGCAGAGAGTGTTGGACTGTTTGGTGAGTGAAGGTCGCAAGGTGGGTTTGGTTATTAATTGTGGAAAAACTGAAATAATCAATATGAATATGGAAAATGCGCAGGAATGTGTAATTGGAGGTATGGTTGTAAAGCAAGTTGATAGGTTTAAATATTTAGGTACTTATTTAGCCAAGGATGGTTCTTTGAACTTTGAATTCGAGGAAAGGTTAAAGAAGGCTAATCAGGCAATGGGAATGCTTAAAAATATTTGGAATAATAACAATTTTTCTGTTCATACAAAAATCAAACTTTATAAGGTAATGGTTAGGAGTATCTTAATTTATGGACACGAGTCTTGGTACAGCACAGTGACTATGGAAAATAAATTCTTGGTGTTTGAAAATAAAGCACTTAGAAGAATATTAGGAGTTAAGTGGTGGGAAAGGATACCAAATAGTAGAATTAGAGAAATAACGGGAGTGCAGCCGATCGATGAATATGTTAGATTCTCACGATGGAAGTGGCTAGGACATGTGTATAGGAGACAGGGAATAGTACGAGGTACACCAGGGTGGGTGGCACTTGGTATGAGAGGTAGAGGAAGGCCAAAAGAGACGTGGGTGAGGACAATGAGACGGGAAGCTGGAGATGAGTGTTGGGGAGATCTTGAGGAGTTAGCACAAGATAGGATGTGGTGGTGTGAGTTCATCGAGGTCCTATGCATCCCCGAGGGTGCCACAGGAAATGATTGATTGATTGATTGGTATGAGACCTGTTGTTGATTTTCGGCAAGTGAACAAGGTAATTGTACCGGACTGTTATCCGATTCCGCATCCCAGAGACTTACTACAGTCCCTGGGTAAGGGAAATACCGTTTTCACCTGCCTGGATCTAGATCAGGGTGTTGGCAGGTGAAGCTGACCGAAAAGTCTTGTCCCATCACTGCGTTTAGCACTCACCGTGGGCACTTTGAATTTCTCTGGGTGCCTTTTGGACTGAGTAATGCTCCTTTGACATTTCAGAGGATGATAAATCAGTTGTTGGTGACATGTTACTGCAGGACGTCTTGGCGTATCTAGATGATCCAGTAATTGTCAGCAAGGACATGGACACTCATTTTAGTTAGTTAAAATGAGTGATGGAAGTCTTAAGATCTACAGGCCTGAAAATCAAGCTGTCAAAGTGTGAATTCCTGAAGTCAAGTATTAGGTTTCTGGGGCACTTAATTGATGGTGATGGCATCAAGACTCTTCCGGATAAGGTTACAGCCATGATAAATTTTCCTAAACCGAAGTCCGAGGATGACGTTTGCTCGTTTCCCAGGCTCACTGGCATCTACAGGAGTTTGTTCACAAATATGCTGCTATCGCATCACCATTGACGATGCTACTTAAGAAGGATGATACATGGAAATGGGGATCATCAGAAGAGAAAAGCTTCAACGGCCTCAAGAAAGCCATGACAGAGGCACCTGTGTTAGCGTTTCCTGATTATACTCAACCTTTTTACCTGTGCACGGATGCCTCAGGTTCGGGACTGGAAGCAGTGTTACAGCAAAAGGATGAGGAAGGCAAAATGCACACCATTGCTTATGCCAGTAGGGCACTAAGACCCCCAGAATAGAATTATTCAGTGACACACTTGGAGACATTAGCAGTCATGTGGGCGTTAGGACATTTCTGGGATTTTATCTTCGGCTACTGGATAATTGTTTTAACTGACCATGCACCCATATGCATATTGGTACAACAAGGTAATGGAGTTTGACCCAGAGGTCAGATGTTTACTGAGACGTCAAAATGTTGTTGCCGACATGCTGAGTAGAAACATTGCTGCTGCCATATCTGAGGATATTCCTCTTCCTGAGTATTCCTCGGACATGGTACAAGAGGAACAACGTAAAGATGCGATGTGGTCTCAAGTCATCTATGCCTTGGAGTCTGGCGACGAGTCTTGTCTACCTGAACTTTTGGTACCAGTGACTCACTTCCACCTTCAACAAGGTCTCTTGTATTAGAAACCACCATGGAAGTCCACTGTGTATCAGTTGGTTGGTTGTGCTACTCTACAGCAAGCCATGTTACAGTTGGTTCATGACGTGCCTCAAGCAGGTCATCCTGGATGCGACAGATGCATATGTGAGGCAAGAAAGAAGTACTATTGGCCAACCATGAGGAAGGATGTAGAAGCCCATGTTAGTCAATGTGTCAAGTGCGCGGAATTACAAGGAATGACTGGACCTCCTACTCCCGTCCTGGAGTATCCCCTACTGGAAAAACCTTGGGATACAGTCTCCATTGATATCTTAGCATTGCCAAAGGGTCATCAAGGCTCAAGCTATGTGTTGGTGGCAGTAGACCGTTTTTCGCGATTTACTGTTTTAGCACCTTTACAGACGAAAACTGCAGAGGAGGTGGTGCACACTTTTGTAACCTCAGTGATTAGTCCATACTCTACTATCATAGCGAAAAGTGATGGTGCAAGAGGGCCCGCACCATCACTTTTCGCTATATCAGTACACCCAAGGCATTGCTCAACGATAATGGCAGTGAATTTCGTAACCAAGTGTTACAGGAAATCTGTCGTACGTATGGGGTAAAGCAAGTCTTTGTTATGCTTTACAGTCCCAAGAGCAATGACCTTGTGGACAGGACAAACAGGAAGATATTGGAAGTCTTGAGACCAGCGATCAAGTCTTTGGAGACTAACTGGCAAGGCTTGTTACCACACTTAGTGGTGGCCATCAACTCCTCAGACAATCCGTCAACTGGGAAGTCTCCTCATTACATCCTTTATAGGAAAGAGAAGGTGCTACCCTACGATTTGCTAGCTGGACCTCCCACTTCAGTGTATAATCAAGAGGATTATAACAAAGTCTAGCTCGCAAAGTTCCAGTGCATACATAGTGAAGTACAAAAAAGATTAAAAGCCTCAAGAGTGGAGATGATGGCGAAACAACACAAAGGTAGTCAAGAAACGACGCTGGAGGTAGGTTATGATCCATAACTCTGAGAGAACTTCCAGTCTCAAACCTAAGTTTCGCAGACCATATGCCATTACAAAATGAGTGCGTGGACATACTTATAGAATAAGGGCTGATGCTAATGGAACTCAGGAGATAGTACATGCTGACAGGATCAGACCAGTAAATCAAGAGCTAGGCCTAACTAACCAATTGTCTGATGTGTTGTCTTCTATGTCTTCGTTGCAGTCTATGTCATCATCTGTACCTGTCCCTAACCAAGAGTATCACAGCAAGCTATGATCCCACAGCAAGGGCGATTAAGGGAGTATCTTCTCTTGCAGAATATGTGGCTGTGGCCTGTACTCCTCTCGCGTTGCTTGGGGTGGACTTATGGAACGACAATGGACATGACTGTGTTAATGCCAGGAGTCCTGAAGAGCCCACTAGGAGAAGTCGTCATGGTAGAAGATGCAGTGTGTGTCCACTATCCAATGGAAGACTATGTCCAAGCTCCTGATACTGTCAGAGATGCCTTCGAGGGATTATTTCACATCAAACAGCAACTGTTGGGAATGGAAAAATTATTTTACCTGAACCCACAGGTGATGACCTCAGACAGTGAAGCTTTCATACAAACCTTGCATGGAATAGTCAATCATCAGGCTGAACATATAGATAGGCTCACAGACTTCCTCACTAAATTACATGTCGCTTTACATAATGCAGATTCTGATCTTTCCCAGCATGTCCAAGCATGTACTAAGAGAGGACTTGTGGACCCTCTAGATTTCCTGTCTCAAAAGCTCTTTGGTAAGGTGCTAGACAAGGACATACTGCAATTGGGCAGACGAATGTATGATTTGGCATTGGAGGCTAAGGCAAATAACAGGCTAATCATACACGTGTATGAACAATTAGGTGAGTTCACTAACAAAGCTAACGAGATAACTGAGACTACCAACCATCTCGTAGGAGTTGTGAACAACATCCAAACTAACCTACCAACCCTAACTAACTTAGTGTTAATCGGTGAGTACTTACATGCTCTCGATGAGTCAGTCACTGCTTTGGAGTTGCATGCAGCCAATATGGTAGGCGGCTTAATCAATGCAAGTTTGAATAAGGTTAATGCTTTATTGCTTCCTACTCATGTTCTAATCAGTGCTCTTGACGTAGCTATGGTGAAGCATGGACTTACGCCACTTTTGGGTATGAGTCAACTGGAATATTATTACCCATTGTTAGAGGCCCAGTTGACCCATGATGGCATCCTGATATTGGTACCTATGAGGAATGCTATAGCATACCATGCATGGCGGTTCATTCCTTTCCCTTTTGCTTCTTCTAACAGCACACTTGTTATTCTGAATGAGGAATCAAAGGTGCTAGTTGTGTCGGATGACAAAAGGTATATAGCAGAAACGACTGTGGAAGAGTTTGAGAAGTGTAAGGCTTCCTTTCTTGATCTCCATGTATGTCCTGCTTTCCATTTTGTCTTTATACTGTCAGACATGGATGAGTGTAAGATGGCCTTGTTGGACACCAACACTTCCTCTACTTTGCAACATTGCATTTTCCAACCCATTCAGTTGAAGTCAGTTTTCCATGCTCATGTACATGTGAAATAGTGTTTCTTCTTTCCTAAGATAGAGGACGTAACATTGACGTGTGCCTCACACCAGTTCCTTACGGTAAGGGGTTACTATGTAGCACCCGATTTTTGTGAGTTGCACTGTAAAGAGATAGTAATTCTACCTAACAAGCAACATCTAGCCTTGTCAATAATTTCTTGTCCCAGTTATGACCCTTTCAACCTTCATTCAATGTTTCTCAGTTGAATGTGAACAGGCTGTCTCATGTGTTAAAAAGAGTAGAATTCGTCACCCATCTGAACAAGACTGATTTAAAACCATATGTACTGTCCTATCTCCCTTCATACCTTTCTCCTTCCTATTTTAGTCCTGGCATTGGTCTTCTGCCTTTTGTGGTCTTTTCCAGTGTTTGTGTTTGGGGCTACTATCTGGAAGGCCTTAGAGTGAGAAACCCGCTAAAACTAAGGGTCTGTACTCGCGGATTGCAAGTGGACTTGCCTGAATAGTTAGCTACCCTACTCACTGGTTAGGCTACACAGTAGTTAGGACTACAATGTCGATTGGGACATTGAAAAGGTGTTGCCGAGCAATGTTCTGGTGCCCAACATCATTTCCATATTGGAGTTTTGTCTCTCGCTACTTATACATGTTATATGTGTGTTTATTCATATTTATAGAAACTGTATTGTAGTGTTGAGATAAACATCCAAATACCACTTTAATGAAAGTGTGGTGTGTGAATAGATGAACGCTCCGACGTGCATAGCCAGCATTTTCAGACGTACACAGTGAAGGTTAAAGAAGGCAATAGTAGAATATTAACTGTACCTATGTTTAAGTCTTGGGGAAACATAATTTTATCCATGTTAATGTGTTTAATATAATTAATCCTGCCTTATTGAGATATATAATGTGCATGGTAGGGTTGTAATACATGCCTACTCATGTATATTCTTTCGTTGTCTTTGAGAGAAGTGGCATCTCTAAATAATCTGACCTAACCCATTCACAGGCTGGGTAGAGAGAGGGCAGGCAGCAGAATACTCTCAGCCTTCATACGAGGGAGACGTACTACTCTAATACATTCTCTTGTCACAGTTGTATCTTTCTGTGGCGAATAAAAGGAGAGAAGACACACCTTCTCCAGTTTCTGTTCACCTTACGCTACCTCTGACTACAGGATTACCATCATTACTCCCACCGCCTGCCGTAGCAGAGACAATTGCAGGAAGTGACCAGCTGGCAAAACTTAGTGACTTCCATACCAGCCAGAACATAACATGAATTGGTGACCAGCTGGGGAATTCCTATGCCAGCAGCTACAGGACTTGCCCTGTGACAGTCCCAAGTAGGCCCTTGGAAGCAGAGTCCACCGGACCTGCCTTCACAAGAGGGAGAACTGCCACCAGTGCTCACAATCCTACTATACCCCAGGGGAGCAGTGGCGCAGTAGTATCCACCGGATCTACTGTAGGAGGAGAGTCCACTGGATCTCCTCCTTCTGCCACCCGCCTCCCGGAGCAGGTTTCTCTGACCATCACCTCAATGACCTTTGCCTGTGCTCCCCAGGAAGATGGCGGGCCCTGTGGTAGTATCCACTGGATCTGCCACCGGGTAGAGACCATTGGTCGTCCCCCAGCTGCACTTTCCCCTGATAGCAGGGGGGCAGCAGAGTTAACCAGACCTGCTGCAGAAGACAGAAGACCTGCTGGGACTTCTCTTCCTGTTGTCCCTGGGATGAGTGGTCCCCCAGCAGCATCCACCGGACCTGTCAGCGTGAGAGAGTATCCTCTGGATCTCCCTTGACCACTACCCCAGGAGGGTGCTTGGGGAGTGTCCCCCAGACCTGTCGGGCAGAAGGAGTGTCCTCTGGACCCCTTTCCTCTGCCCCAGTGTGGAGTTTCAGCAGGGACCATCAGGCCCTCCAGGCTGAGGGACAGACCACCAGTCGTTCCTCCTCCACGACCCTGGAGGCCGTCCCTTGCTTAACCCACCCCTCCTGTGGCTGAGCGAGACGTCCCTCCCGCCTCCCCGTCAGAGAGTACCTGGGACGGACCTACCCTCAGGGCAGGCATCCGCAGCCCAGTCCCCGATGCCCCCAGCAGCTGACGGACTCCCCCAGAGCAAGCAGCCGCAGTCAACCCCTGATGGTCTCCTCCTCCCGGAGAGACTGCAGCACCAGGAAGACGAAGGGCACCCTGTGGCCGACCCCAGGCCTGGTCCAACCCAGACCTGTCCCAACCCAGACCTGTCCCCAGGACTCCCACCTCAGCCAAGGGCAGGTGCCGCACCTGTTTGGCCCCACACTCCAAGGGCTACCACACTCCCAGGGCCCCGACCAGGAAAGGGCTGCCCATCACACCGCCCTTCAGGTCAACCCGGACCCCTGACCACATTGTACCAGACTTGTGCCAGGTACGCACCCTGGACGGCCCTCCTCCCACACCGGGCCACCACCTGCGGCTACCTGTGCTGTAACCTTGGGTGCGCCCCTCACGCCCACCGACAACCTGGCCTACGCTGTGAAATACTCCCCCCGATGATTCCCAGTGCTACAGACCCTGTGTGTGAACCCCTCCCCCTCTTATATACTGATGACTTTATATTGATTACTGGGAATGAAAGGGAGGTGGAGGAAAGATTTAGGAAGTGGAGAGATAGAATGGGGCACTTGGGCTTGAGAGTAAATGCGGATAAAACAAAAATGATGAAATCTAGGGCTGGTGGCGGTACTGTCAAAGCAGAGGGAGTGTGGCTATGTGCAGCTTGTCACAGGAGTAAGGGAAATAACAAGAGGTGTAGTGGCATTAGTGGTAGGCCACGAAATAATGATGCTTTCGTGTGTGTTGTTTGTCGACAAGAGCATTTATTGATTGAGATGCATGAAACGATTGATCTTGCTGGAGAATCTCTTTAGTATGTGGAGTTTTGTTATTGGGGGGCCATGTTATGTGCTGGAGGTATGGCTGGAGCCAGCACTGAGTCAAGGGCAAGGAGCAGTTGGAGGAATTTCGGGGAGCTGTTGCCTCTCCTAACAGTGTGGAGGCTCTTCCACCATGCTAAGAGATCCTTCTATGTGGCCTGTGTTAGTGTAATGCTGTAGGGAAGTCAGACCTGGTCAGTAAAGGAATAGGATGTTCGTAGGTCCAAGGGTACAGAAATGAAAAAGATTCTTTTAAATGCAAGAAAGAAGGAACCAAAGACCAGGATGCAGCAAATTGTTCCATCATCATCATATCAATATCATCATTAAGACCTCCTTTCCCACCCAAGGGCAGGGTGTGGAGTAGCAATGTCCAGACAGCCCAAATTTGCCCAATCGAATGGGCCACGGTTCCATTCACTCATCATTCAAGCCCCCGGAATCCTGGCTCTATCAAATACGCCAAAAACATTCAGCTTCACATAAACGTATCCGAATGAGTCAATCCAGACTCTGCCACGATAAAAAGGGGTGCCAAAAATCCCTTATCATACACTTCCCCTTACAACATTCGTCCAGCCAGCTGGATCTCTTGTCAGCTCCCTAGCTTCACCGACTTCCAAACCTCTTCCTCACACACTCATCCACCATATCTCTCCACCTTCTCCTTGGCCTACCTCGTCTCCTCCCTCCTTCAAATTCGCTCAGATATACCTTTTTCACCACTCTGTTGTTATCCATTCTCTCAACATGACCATACCATCTCAGTACACTCTCAGTACACACCGATCGTGAACCATTCACTTATATGCCCATTAACCCTCACACATACCATCATAAAAACTCTTGACAGCACCTAGCTGCTCACCATCTGCACCGTACATGAGCAAAACTTTCCTCAATCCCTCTCTGTTTACTTTGTTGTATGCTTTTTCCAGATCCATGAATGCCATAAACACCTTATGGTCCTTCTCACAAGCCTTCTCTGCTATCTGTCTTACTGCAAATACTTGATCCACGCATCCTCTTCCACTCTTAAAGCCACCCTGTTCATCCCTCCAAGAAAAAACAATAGCAAGATAACAGAGAGCCAAATTCAAGATCTGTTCACTTCGAGATGCCCGGACACACTGCATTTGAAAGACTGGAGATCATAGGCAGTACAGAATACTGACAAAGGGAGGCAGCTCCAGAGCTGACCTGTTGCATACATGAAGGACTGGGAGTAACGGTTAATTCTTGCATGAGAGAGTTGGACAGAAAAGGGATGAGAATTTATGGCTGAACGGGTTCTATGCGCCCGTTGTAAAGGTGGAGGGATACAAGCAGACAGTTCAGAGAAGCAGTGACCATCGAAGCACAGATGAAAAGAAGATAAAGATGCAACAATGCAGCGAAGAGACAGATATTGAAGGACGCCGGTAAGAAGAGGAGAGTTAATGAGACGAAGAGCCTTTAACTCCACTTTGTTGAGATGAGCTGTTTGTGGGGAGTCTCCCCACTAATGATAGTTGTACTCTACACAGGGACGAATAAAACCGGTGAATAAAGTCAACAACTGTGCAGCGGTAAAACAGACATGGAGTCGGGTTAGCACACCGAATCTCTTGCAAGCAGTTTTTGTAAGAGAGGTAATACGATCTTTCCAAGATAAATCCCGAGAGAATGAAACCCTAAGTGTGTATAAAGATGATGAAGGGCTGAATTGGATATTATTAATATTAGAAGGTACTCCTGTTGAAGACTTTGGTAGGTTGAAAGGTGTAAGAACTGAGTTTTTGAAGCAGTACAAACAACAAGATTTCTTTACCCCAATCAGAATATGAGCCAAAACAGACATTAGGTGAGCCATAGATTCATCCCTTATTTGTTGAAGTAACTGGTGAAATGGGTGCTGCGGTAAGCAAATGGAAAGGTGAAGGGTGGAGTCATCAGTGTATGAGTGCAAAGGGATTGATGCTCAGCTTAGGTCACTGATGAATAGAAGGGAATTGGTGATACGACAGAACCCTGAGGAACGCCACTATTGATTGCTCTAGGAGAAAGGTGGCCATCTACAACAGCAGCTTTAGAACGACTAGAAAGGAAGCTAGAGATGAAGGCACAGATAGAAGGATAGAAACCGTAAGAGGGCAGTTTGGAAATTAAAGATTTACGCCAGACTCGATTGAAAGCCTTTGAGATGTCAAGTGCAAAGGCAAGGTTTTCACCAAAGCCCCAAAGGGGGGATGACTAGTGAGATGATCCCCAGTGGAGCGTCCCTGGTTGAACCCATGCTGACGATCTGAAAAATGTTTTGCTAGGAAACGTGCTTTATATTTATTTATTTGTTTTTTGTTAAGAATAGACTCAAAAACTTTTGAAATACGGGCTGTTAAAGCAATTGGGCGATAGTTGGAGAGCTGGGAGTGGTCACCCTTCTTTGGGACAGGCTAAATGAGAGCAAACTTCCAGCAAGAAGGAAAGTTACAAGTTGACAGGTAAAGGCAGAAGTTACTTAGGCAGGGTGTAAGCACAGAAGGACAGTTTTTGAGGACAACGGGAAGAATCCCATTAGGTTCATTTGCCTTGTTAGCACTGAGGCCAGTGACGGTAGAAAATACATCAAGTGAAGAAATTTTAATGTCATCCATGAAGAAGTCAGAGGAGGGAAGTGATGTATAAACAGCACCGGAATTGTCTAAGATGGAATTGGAGGAGAAAGTTTGAGCTCTGCTTTATCTGTAGAAGAAATAGCTACAGCCATCAGAGTGGACAACAGGAGGGAAGGACGATGAGGTAAAGATGTTTGAATGGTTTTTGGAAAGGTGCTAGATGCAGTGAGAAGAATTTGAGTTGAAGAATTAAGAGAATTTAGCACAAATGAATTATTATTAGGAGAGTGGAGAACAGACATAGCACGATTCCTGGCAGAGACATAAAAGAGATGAGATTCAGAGGTGGGTTGCCTCTCTTTTGTAGCCCTTCTTGTTGTGGACAGCATTAGAACAAGCGTGATTAAGCCATTTTTTTTTATTAGTCACAGGACATGAGAAAGGAATGTATGTTTCATGCCCGAGAGAATAACCTCCGTAATACACAAGGCACACTCAAATGACTCCTGGCCATGAAATCATTAATTATTCCAGGGAAGATCAACAAAGTACTTACCGAAGGCCTCCCAGTCAGCATCTCCAAAGAGTCACAGCTGCCGCTTCTTGGGAGGATCTATAGGCCATACTGGAGCAATAGGTCAGGGTAAGGTGATAGGTTGTGATCGGAGGAGCTCAATGGAGAGAAAAGATTAACAGTGTAAGCAGAAGGATTAGATGTAAGAAAGAGGTCAAGTCTGTTGGAACTCTCTCCAAGGCGGTCAGGGATATGGGTACAGTGCTGCAGAAGCTGCTCTAAGTCATTAAGGATAGGGAAGATGTTGGCTTGTTCACCAGGTGGGTCAGTTAAAGGAAAGAAGAGCCAATGGTGATGGTGAACATTGAAATCACCTAGTTTGGAGATCTTAGAAGTAAGATAGTCGAAGAGTTCTTCATAGTTGATAGACTTAGAGAGTAAGTAAAAAGCACAGATATATTTAGTCAGAGAATGACAGGATAGCCGACGACAAAGAGTACAAAATTCTCAAGACTGAACCTCAGGAACACGAAAACAAGATATGTCGTTGCATATATATACACAACAGCCACCTTTGGCTTTGAAATGAGTATAGAGAAAGTAGGAGGATACACAGAAAAGGTTTGCTCAGTCGCCTCAGACAGCAGAGTCTCAGTGAGGAAGAGAAGCTGAGGTTCAGAAGAGGAAAGATAGTGTTCAACAGAAAGAAAGTTAGAGGAAAAGCCGCTACTGTTGCAGAAATGAAGACATGAAACAGACAGGGGTTCCAGGTATCTCGCTTCCTCGTCACCGGGAGACGGGGGGATGGTGGGGGCTTTGATGATACTCCCCCCCCCCCAAGAAACTACGGGGCTTGGTGAACGGACGCCATTTTGATTGAAGTTTCAATAGGAAGTGTAGTGTGTAATGTGCAAGTAGTTTGGTGTTGACAGTCAGAGAAACTTGCATTGAAGAGCATGCTGTCCTACTCACTGTGCTACTGAAACACTGACAAAGTTCATCAAAGGGGGATGGTCAGAAGCTAGTCCCGAGGCAGATGAAACGGGAGCTCCAGCTCCCCCTGACATCACCTTACCATCCACCTTGGGAGTACCGCCCTGCTAGACTGGTGCTACAGTGTAATGTATCCTTGAATTCGAGGCCCGGGGGGGATAAGACTGCGATGAAAGAGTTAAGAGAAAGGACTGAGCTTGAATGTACTGGTGCTAGGATAAGGGGGGGGGGGTAAACTGAGATGGTTTCTGCATGTTGAGAGGATGGAAGATGACAGATGGGTAGGGAAGGTAAGAGGTGTGAACGTCGAGGGTCGGGTTGCGAGAAGCAGGCAAAAAAGACCCGCAACTAGATCATAAAACTTGACCTCAGTGAGAAGGGATTGAATAGGGACGCTGTCAGATCAAGCAGTATGAAGATATATATATATATATAATTAAAATTTCTTCAGCTGATGTATTTTCTGCCATCACTGGCCTCAGTACTAAAAAGGCATATGGGCCTGATGGGGTCCCTCCTGTTGTTCTCAAGAACTGTGCTTCTGTGCTTACAACCTGCCTAGGCAAACTCTTTCGCCTTTGTCTGTCAACTTGTACCTTTCCTTCTTGCTGGAAGTTTGCTCTCATTCAGCCAGTCCCAAAGAAGGGTGACCACTCCCAACCCTCCAACTATCGTCCAATTGCTTTAACGTCCTGTATTTCAAAAGTTTTCGAGTCAATTCTTAATAGAAAAATTTTAAGGCATCTTTCCTATCACAACCTTCTTTCCGATCGTCAGTATGGGTTCCATCAGGGTCGCTCCACTGGCAATCTTCTCACCTACCTTTCAGACTCCTGGTCATCCTCCTTTCGGGACTTTGGCGAAAGCTTTGCCATTGCACTTGACATCTCAAAGGCTTTCGATCGAGTCTGGCATAAATCTTTAATTTCCAAACTGCCCTCCTACGGTTTCTATCCTTCTATATGTGCCTTCATCGCTAGCTTCCTTTCTGGTCGTTCTATAGCCGCTGTTGTAGACGGATATCGTTCTTCTCCTAGATCTATCAACAGTGGTGTTCCTCAGGGCTGTGTCCTATCACCAACTCTCTTCCTTTTATTCATCAATGATCTTCTAAGCTGTACATCTAACCCTATCCACTCATACGCTGATGACTCCACCCTTCACCTTTCCATTCGGTTCCCGCAACGCCCATCTCAACAGTTACTTCAAGAAACAAGGGATGAGGCTATGGCACACCTAATGTCTGACTTGGCTCGTATCTCTGACTGGGGTTAAAATAATATGGTTGTCTTTAATGCATCTAAGACTCAGTTCTTACACCTATCAACCCGACAAAATCTTCCACAGGTATACCCATTAATGTTTAATAATATTCAGCTTAATCCTGCATCATCCTTGAACATGCTTGGGGTTTCATTTACTCGGGACTTATCTTGGAAAGATCATATTACATCTCTTGTAAAATCTGCTTCCAAGAGATTGGGTGTGCTAAGCCGACTCTGCTCTTTCCTTACCCCTGCACAATTGTTGACTCTATACAGGGGTTTTATCCGCCCCTGTGTGGAGTACAACTCTCATGTGTGGGGAGGCTCCCCACATACAGCTCTTCTCAATAGGATGGAGTCAAAGGCTTTTCGTCTCATTAACTCTCCTCCTCTTACTGACTCCCTTCAACCTCTGTCTCTTCGCTGCACTGTTGCATCTTTATCTCTTTTCTATCGCTACTTTAATGGTCACTGCTCCTCTGAACTGTCTGCTTGCATTCCTCCACCTCTACGACGGGCGCGTAGCACCTGTCTGGCAGCAAACTCTCATCCCTTTTCTGTCCAACTCTCTAATGCAAGAGTTAACCGTTACTCCCAGTCTTTCATTTATGCAACAGGTCAGCTCTGGAACTGTCTCCCTCTATCTGTATTTCCTGCTGCCTATGATCTCCAGTCTTTCAAACGCAGTGTGTCCAGGCATCTCAAAATGATCGGATCTTGAATTTGGCTCTCTATTGTATTTTGTTTTTCTCTTGGAGGGAACTGTTACTGCGGGCTCATGGCCTTTGGTTCCTTCTTCCTCGCATAAAAAAAAAAAAAGACAATCTCTGCTACGTTTAACCTGCAGACTTCTCTATCTCATTTTTCCACCTCTTGTCTGCCCGCTTTTTTGCTACAATTACCATCTCTTGATGTCCAGTCAGTCAGCTTCTTGCTTTATCCATTACCCCTTATTCTTGTTACATGACCTCCACACTTTTATTTCTGTTCCTTTATAATTTCTATAATGTCTTTCACTTTAGTCTGCCCCCTGACCCAGGTTGATCTTCTCCTGTCTGATAAAGATAATCTCAACATTGACCTTTACATTGCTGTTTGAGAACAAATTAGTTGATTTTCCATTGATGTTGTCAGCTACCAGGTCTCACAGCCGTACGTCATCTGTCTATCTATCTATCTGTCACGAATCAAATTCGTGACATTTCCCTTTTGTGAGAAGCCACGAAAAATTAGTGGAAAACTCACTGTTTATCGTTCAGTTAACCGATCATTCGGATGGAAGCTTTGTCAAATGAGTTTTTCATTGTCATGCGTGATCGTCTCTGTGTGAGACATTAGTGCTTCCGCTGAGCGATTTGTTTTGGGCGCGTTTCGCTCACTCGACCGTTAAAAAATGCAGCCTACTGCTTCCCCTTTTTTTCCCACGACTTACTCAGTCCAGTGTTTGCTTTGACAGAGGAGGGATCTGTGCTCCAGAAGTGTGAGAGGAGAGGTCAGCTAGCACCCAAACTCCACTGACCACAGTTATCCAGTGCTCCCGCCCTAGTGGTGATACACAGCATTCATCGATCAGTATTTCCTTTTGTATTTTCCTAGTCTTAAGAGTTTAATTAAGGTATTTTTTCCTAGGCGTAAGGATTTAGCTCTTGTGTGAGTGAGTGAGTGCGATCTCATTAATTTGATTTGAAATGTAACGTTAAATTTATTTTTGTAATCAATAAATTTAACAGTTCTTTTTCTTGAGCTTAATGTAATGTAAACTCTTGTTTCATTTCTCCATAATTAAGCTTATTTTCCATATAGCTCCTAGCTTGCATAAACGTTTGCCATTCATAACTGGTACTTAGGCCAGTTTTGTTGTATTAAGCTTAAAATCCGTTGTGCCACCTAGGAGTTAAGCATCAGCAAGAACCTGATATCATTATTAGTATTAGTTATTTATTGTCAGGGGTGAAGTAACTTTCTCCAGAGGCTAACAGTACTATAAACAGCAGTTGAGTAATTAGTCTCTGCTGTGTACTGTTGAGAAAGTTTATAAATTCTCGTTCCTAGAGAATCGTACGAAGCAGGCCAGCGTAAAGTAATCGTTGCTTGATTTAGCAAGACAATCATTGTCCCTGCTCGTCAATATGATTGAATAATATTATCAATTTAAATAATATTTAAGCATTTATTATAAAAACACCGTGATATTATAAAAACCCCGTGACAATTGGCGACCTCATTCCAGGATATTAACTCCTAGCTCTAAAGCTATTCATGAGATAGTGCTCACTCGTTCATATTTAGGTATTTATCATTAAAGTTTATAGGCACAAGTTTACTGGTGTTTACCGTTAATTTAGCAAGTGAATTTTTGCTTTATTAATCCATAGAGTACTTAACTCTATTTAGTATTTTATTCTTGGTAACGCCAGACGATTTTATTCGCTCCTGGGTAGCCGCCGTACCCATTGTGTTAATTATTGAGTTCTCAGTTATTTGCATTTTTGCTTTAATCTTTGCCAGTTAACTAGATAAGACTGGTCACCACTAGCTTGTGTCTGTATTCTTTATTTGTGTTATTAGCATTCGTTTGCGAAGCAGTCAGTACTCAGTTTCGGTTTGCTTAATAAATTAGCGCCATGGCTACCACTGTATTTTTACAGGAAGCCAAAGAAATGGGTCTTTCAGACCCAACCGAAATTAAAGAGTATATACTCTCACGGCATAATCAGGAGCAGCAGCGCGAGAATGATGCCCGTGAAGAGCGTAAGATTCAGCGCGAATACGAGCGAGAACAGCGCGAATACGAGCGAGAACAGCACGAATACGAGCGTGAACAACGAGACAGAGAACGAGAACATGAACGTGCCGAGCGAGAAGCACGTGAAAAACACGAATATGAAATGCTGAAGCTCAAGCGAGATTCCTTGGCTTCAGACACATCTGGTGCAGTTGGTCCAAGCTCCACGAGCGTTCTCCCTGCACATGTCCTGGCGACCCCACGCATCAAGCTTCCTTCATACAAGGAAAGCGAGCGAATTGAGCCGTACATAGCTCGCGTTGAGGACATGGCAGACATGTATCAATTGGATGAGGCAGCTAAGCGGCTTCAGTTTCTTAGCCTATTTGAGGGCCCTGCCCTCGATATTCTCCACAGAATTCGTGGAGACAATCTCACGTATGAGATGATGAAAGCTGCACTCACTAAGGGGTATGGTCTCACAGTAGACGACGCCAAAGTTCAGTTCATGCGATCTCGTCTCCAAGACAAGGAGACAGCTGTTCAGTTCCTCGACCGTCTCACTGCTTACTTAAATGAGTGGATGGAGAAAGATGAAACTCCTTCCACGCGTGAGGGGATAATTGACCTTATGCCTCGTACACAGCTAGAGAGGTCGTGGCCTGCTGAGCTCATAGCACAGCTTAAGATCTGCCAGGTGAAAGATGCCAGCCAAATGGCAGAAAAGGCTGACGCATTCTTTACTGCATACGGGTATCAAACTAGTAAGCAAAACACCTGGAGCAGAAAAGATACTGCTAAGTCTGGGAAGCCATCTCAGACTGAACCCCAGCAACAAGGCCATTCTCAGAATAATGGCCAAGGTCCAAAACCGCAGTGGAAGGACCAGGGGCAAAACACTCAGAAACCTGAGTGGAAGAGGTACAAGTACCCTAACCAGCAGCAGTATCAGCCACGCAACCGACCGTCGGGACAAACTTTTTCACCACCAGCTCAAAAGAGGCAGGAAGCGAATGCAGCCTTCATTCCTCAGCAGCAGCATGGTGGCCACGTCCCTACCAGTGTGGGTACTCCCCACAGTTCACTAGTCCCACAGTGACAGTGAACCCCCCTCCACAGATGGCCAATGTTCCATCTCAAGTATATAATTCTCAAGGCACAATGTTTGCCGCATCAATTCAGCAGCCTCTTGAGTGGCTAGCTGCTTCCTCCACAGGCCCTCCCACAGGTGACAGTACCTTCCTTGTTCAGCCAGGGTTTGTGGGAGGCATTCCTGTGAAGGTCCTGAGAGATAATGGATCCTCAGGTTGCTCTGTCAAACAGAGTTTAGTTCGGCCTGAGCAGTATACAGGTCGACAGATCCATGCAAACCTTATTGATGGATCAGTGAGATTGTTCCCTGAGGCATGTATCCAGGTGGCATCTCCATTTTATACTGGTATGACACTTGCAGTTGTCATGCCAGAACCTTATTTTGACCTCATCATTGGCAATATTCATGGAGTCAAGGATAGTTGCTCCGATGATGTCGCTACTCAGACTTCGGCTGCTGCGGTAACACAAGCCATGGCTGAGGCTCCAGACTGTGTCACCCCAGTGATCATTGAATCGCCACAAGATCTGATGTGTAGTCAACTTGTTGTACAAGAACAACATTCTGACCCGACACTTGTTGCCGTGCGGAACAAACAAAAGGGTCGAGTGATTAAGTATTCACGGGGAGGTCGAGCCAAGTTCCTTCGTAAACAAGGACGGCTCTACCGTGAGTCACGAACACCCGAGGGCAAGGTTCGACTGCAGTTTGTCGTTCCCACCAAGTACCGCCAAGCAGTGTTACAATGGGGTCATTGTTCAGCCTCAGGAGGTCACATGGGCAAAAGGAAGACCCAGGGCCGTATCCGAGCTGACTTTTTCTGGCCAGGGATGGGACGAGACATTGATAGTTTTGTCCGTTCCTGCAGTGTGTGTCAAAGTAACACCACTCAGGGACATGTCCTTCCTGTGCCGTTCGTAACCACACCTGTAATCTCCGAGTCAGTTGAGAGACAGGGTAGTGGTGAAGTGGGTGCAGACCTGATGTCTCACCCATTGGCCCCACAGGACACATTATGTCCAGGGCCTGTACATACATATTACTGTATATACCGTAAGTTAAGGGGGAAGTTGAGAGGCGACTTGAGGCTATGGAAGACCCGAGTTTACACAAGGATTCTCAGCTCCCCGATACTAATATAAGCACTGTAGGTTAAGGGGGAAGTTCTAGAGAGAACTCCGCAGAGGCGACTTGAGGCTATGGAAGACCCGAGTTTGCACAAGGATTCTCAGCTCTCCGATACTAATATAAGTACTGTAGGTTAAGGCACAGGTTGAGGACCCGTGTGCAGTTCGAGGCTATGGAAGACCCGAGTTTGCACAAGGATTCTCAACTTGCCGACACTAATTGTGTGCTATAATTAATGGCGACCTCGAATGTACGAAGCTTAGGCTGTCACTTGTATTTCTCAGCTAGAGCGTACTTTTCGTAGCATGTACTGATTGCTAGGCAGAGAGAGTAATTGTAACTTAATAAGAATTTTGTCTAACTGACACTTTTGATGCTCCACCTTAATTGGTTTTGCAGGTACAGCAATGAGTGTAGCAGTTTTGCTGTGCGGGCCAGCTGATCATCTGCCGCACGCTGCCGCCTCTTCTCCTCTGCCTTCGTCGTCGCCATATTATTATTTACTGTGTCATTTTACACGTAGGTACAGTTACACTACAACTGTCACACCTACACCGTGTATTACATACACCACGCTACACAACAATTAGTTGTCAGTGTAAATGTAGCGACTTTTCGCTCAGTTTGACCTGAGTACAGGATTTTCACCGTCATCATGGAGTTTTTCCCTCAAGCTTGCTTCTATTAACGTAAATACGAGGTTTTTTCGCTCACTGACGACTGCGACTATCTCCTGTAGCAGGATAGCACAACACCACAGTGTGAATCTTGTGTGAATGACTTAGGATGTGTACATATATATATATCCACAAATTTCTTCCCATAAGGAAAAAATTCAATTTTGTAGGGGCGTAATGTCACGAATCAAATTCGCGACATTTCCCTTTTGTGAGAAGCCACGAACTATTAGTGGAAAACTCACTGTTTATCGTTCAGTTAACCGCTCATTCGGATGGAAGCTTTGTCAAATCAATTTTTCATTGTCATGCGTGATCGTCTCTGTGTGAGACATTAGTGCTTCCGCTGAGCGATTTGTTTTGGGCGCGTTTCGCTCACTCGACCGTTAAAAAATGCGGCCTACTGCTTCCCCTTTTTTTCCCACGACTTACTCAGTCCAGTGTTTGCTTTGACGGAGGAAGGATCTGTGCTCCAGAAGTGTGAGAGGAGAGGTCAGCTAGCACCCAAACTCCACTGACCACAGTTATCCAGTGCTCCCGCCCTAGTGGTGATACACAGCATTTATTGATCAGTATTTCCTTTTTGTATTTTCCTAGTCTTAAGAGTTTAATTAAGGTATTTTTTCCTAGGCGTAAGGATTTAGCTCTTGTGTGAGTGAGTGAGTGCGATCTCATTAATTTGATTTGAAATGTAATGTTAAATTTATTTTTGTAATCAATAAATTTAACAATTCTTTTTCTTGAGCTTAATGCAATGTAAACTCTTGTTTCATTTCTCCATAATTAAGCTTATTTTCCATATAGCTCCTAGCTTGCATAAACGTTTGCCATTCATAACTGGTACTTAGGCCAGTTTTGTTGTATTAAGCTTAAAATCCGTTGTGCCACCTAGGAGTTAAGCATCAGCAAGAACCTGATATCATTATTAGTATTAGTTATTTATTGTCAGGGGTGAAGTAACTTTCTCCAGAGGCTAACAGTACTATAAACAGCAGTTGAGTAATTAGTCTCTGCTGTGTACTGTTGAGAAAGTTTATAAATTCTCGTTCCTAGAGAATCATGCGAAGCAGGCCAGCGTAAAGTAATCGTTGCTTGATTTAGCAAGACAATCATTGTCCCTGCTCGTCAATATTATTGAATAATATTATCAATTTAAATAATATTTAAGCATTTATTATAAAAACACCGTGATATTATAAAAACCCTGTGACACTATCTATCTATCTATCTATCTATATACCTAGGCTGCTTTCCCCAAGGAAAGGGAGGTAGCCGAGACAGGACGAAACACTCCCCATTTACTCATCCATTCAAACACATTTATTCGCATCTTAGTCCCAAAGGGAAGAAGAGACAGATCCTCACCGGACCACACCGCACAAGGGTCAACCTCGCAGTGCAATCAGTGACATCCGCAGCAGGGCCCGACAGCAGAGCTGGTTTACCCCTGCCACATCATAACAGACCCATCCCCTTATCCACACCTGACCTGAGTAGTTGATCAGACCAAATGCGAGAGAATATCCCCTCAGGGTTGCGTCATCATTTATTCATTCACAAATTCTCTCCATTTATTTCTGTCACGCACAGCCACTCTTCCTTGCTAACAGACATCCCCTCTCGCATCCAGCGCTCTCTTCACACTGCCCATCCATCCTATTCGTGGTCTCCCTCTCAGCCTTAAACCTCTCACATCAGATCTAGTTATCTTTTTCACCAATCGCTCATTATTCATTCTCTCTATATGCCCAAACCATCGCAACACCCTCTGCTCAACTCTATCAGCCATCTCCCGAAGAACTCCAGTTCTCCTTCGCACTTCATCATTTTGCACTCGATCCATACGCGTCACTCCACACATACTCCTCAGACACCTCATCTCCATTACATTCAAACTTTTCCTCTCTGCTACACCCATATTCCATGTTTTTGCCCCATATAATGCAGTCGGTACCACAACACCCTCATACTGCCTTCTCCTTACATCCATTCTAAGCGAAAGAAATCTACACACTTCTTTCATTCCTCCCAGCACCTTTCCTACTTCATTCATTCTAAACTTCACTTCTGCATCTATTCTTCCATCCACAGAGACACGTGACCCTAAATATTTAAAACACTCTTCCTCCTCAAGCAACTCACCATTCAAAACTATATTCACCTCCCCTACCATCTACCAACCTCGTACACTTCATCACTTTACTCTTATTCTCATTTACTTTCAATTTCCTCCTTTCACACACCTTTATATACTCCTCTACCGACTGTCTCAATCTCTCCCCTAAATCAGCCACCAGTGCAGTATCATCTGCAAACAGCAGCTGCTTCAGATTCCACTCTCTACCATCAACATTCACCAGACTCAGACCTCCACCTAAAACTCTTGCATTCACCTCCCTTACAACACCATCCATATAAATATTAAACAACCAAGGCGACATCACACATCCCTTTCTCAGCCCCACTCTCACAGGAAACCAATCACTCACAGCATTTCCCACTCTTACACACACTCTACTATTTACATAAAAACTTTTCACCCCTTTTAGTAACCTACCATCAAGTCCATACAATCTTAAAACTGTCCACAAAGACTCCATATTATTCTATCATACACTTTCCCTAAATTCATGAATGCCCAAAACACATCCTTGCCTTTCGCATACTTGTCTCACAGCGGACTCCTGATCCACGCATCTCCTCCCTCTCCTAAAGCCACACTGCTCATCACCAATCACTCCCTCTGTACCCTCTCTAACTCTCTTAATTAACACTTTATCATACACCTTACCTACAACAATCAACAGACTTATACCCCTAAAGCTAGTACATTCATACCTATCACCCTTGCCTTTATACAACGGGACCACACAAGCACTTGCCCAGTCAACTGGCACCATACCTTTCACAAAGCACACATTCAACAATCTTACTAACCATTCAACAATTGTCACTCCACCACCCTTCAGGCATTCCACAGCACACTTATCCATACCTGGAGCTTTCCCTTTTTTCATCTCTTTTACTGCCTCCTCCACTTCCTCCTTCGTGATCAAAGAATCATTCACCTCTCCCAACACGTTTATTCCTTGCACCCTTCCATCCACCACAATCTCAGCCACCTTTTCCTCCTCTACATTTAACAAACTTTCAAAATACTCTGCCCATCTCTTCCTTACTGCATCCATCTCAATTAACATCCTTCCATCCTATGCTTTTACTCTCTCTTCCTTCCCAGACTCTCCCTTTTGCACCCTTTTCATCTCCTTCCAAAACATTTTCTTATTCTGCTGAAAATTCTCAGTCAGCCACCTACCCCACCTCTCATCTGCTGCCACTTTAGCATCACCCACAACCCTTCTTGCCCTATTCCTCTTCTGATACCTCTCATATGAAACCTCATCCTTCCTCTGCAGCCACACTTCATATGCACGTCTCTTCTCAGCCACAGCCATACTTACTTCCTCGCACCACCATTCACTTCCTTTTCTTACACCACCACCCACACGTCTCACACCACACACCTCTTCTGCATGCCCCACCACAGCACTCTTAAACAACTGCCATTCCTCCACACTGCCATTTTCCTGATCTTTCACTACATTCCACTCATCTTTCAATTTCTCCTGATACTTTATCATGTTCTCTCTTTTATCCAACTCACTCACTTTCGAAACCTCCCTGCCGCACCTAACCCTCCTAGCTCTCACCCATCTCATACCTACTCTTAACTTTCCTTCCACCAGGTAGTGGTCAGACACACCTGTCAGACATACCTCCACCCTCCCCTCTCAGAACTCTCACATCCAACAATCTTCTTATTACATTCCTGGACACAACCACATGGTCCATCAATGCTCTATCAATAACCCTTCCACTCTCCTGTCTCACCCATGTATACTTATAAGTATCTTTCTTCTGAAACAGAGTATTTCCAATCACCATCTCTCGCTCAACGCACATCCCTATCATTCGTTCCCCATTTTCATTTCTTCCAGGCACACCATGCATACCAACTACACCTTCAACTGCTACATTGCACGCTCTAGCATTCAGATCTCCCATCATTACCACATTCACATTCGCTCCAAAACTCTGCAGACACTCATCAACATCATTCTAGAAGGACTCCCTCTCTTCATCCCTTTCACTACCAGGCCCATATGCACTCACAAACACCCACACCTCACGTTCAAATTTCGCTTTCACCCACATCAGTCTTGATGACACTCCTTCCATTCAATCACACACTGCTGTACTTCCGGACTCACTAACAAGGCCACACTTTCTCTTGCCCTTCCTCTAACAACACCTGACAATCTTCCATTCATACTTCCAAACATGGACTCACCCTTCGCTGTCATCTTCGTTTCACTCGAAGCTAACACATCCAACTTTCTTCTCACAAACATTCTCCCAATCTCCTCCCTTTTAGCGTCAATCGTACTACATCCACGCACATTCATAGACCCGATCTTCAGGGTACGGGGATAACTCAATCCCCCATCTCTTTCTCTGGCCTGTCTCTTTTTAGGAACTAAATAACAGAGGAGGGGGTCCCTAGTCCCCTCACCCCGCCCCTTTTAGTCGCCTTTTACGACACGCAGGGAATACGGTGGCAGTATTCTTCCTAACACAACCTGGCCGCAGAGTAGTAGTACCACCCCATAGTGCGGCCAGATTGTGTTCCCCCCGCCACAGGGGATTATACATTTGTTATATACTTTTCATCTCAGACATATTGTCTGATGACGCCCTTTGGTGTTTTTGGAACAACACTGCTTTAGTTATATTCTGGTTCATCTTGAGCCCTGCTTTGAGGTTTTCTCTGTTTAGCTCATTTAACACTGCAAATTTTTAATAGTTTAGGTTTTCCCAATCGAAGTTTCTGAAAATACTTGCTAGGTATACTGTAAATAATTTTGATGAAACTGTATCTCCCTGACGCACACCCTTCTCAATCTAAATTTTTTCCGAGTCCTTATGCAATTTGACGGTAGCAGTTCCCTTTCTATATTTGTTTTCGAGCAGTTTTGCAATGTTCTCATTCACTCCTTGTTCCCACAATGAATTTATAATTGCTGTGTACTCAACTGAATTGAAAGTAATCATCAAAACCTCTTCACAGTGGTTTATTATATTCTGTAGTTTTCTCGATTTGCTGATTCATTGTGTGTAGATGATCAGCAGTCAAATACCCACTTCGGAATCCGGCCTGTTCACGAGGCTGGCTTTCTTCCAAATTTGTTGTTGTTCTGTTGATACGGATTTTAGTGAAGAGTTTGTAAATAACTGGAAATAAGCTAACGGATCAACAGTTGAGAATGGGCAGAAACTACACTGCCTAACTCGAGTGTGTCGAAGATATTTGATGGGATACAAAAGTTAACTATTGCTTATTAATCGTATGTATGGTGTGTGTATATATATATATATATATATATATATATATATATATATATATATATATATATATATATATATATATATATATATATATAGTATATTTAGGCAGAATGTTTTCTTTTATACAAAAATCATTAAAGACCAAGGCGTAGCCATTGTTCACTATTTTTCTGTTGATCTTTTCGAGTTTTCTTACACATTGTTTTACCATGATTCAGGTTGTAGATAATATGTCCAAGATCCATGTCGTAACTATATTTTATTAATTATTTATTTTCATTTTTCGTAGGACGTTTCGTGTATCCTTACACATCATCAGCGACTGTAATATAGATACAATACACTATAAAACATGACATATACAACATAAACCTATACAATATATATACTAAATGTACAACAACGACTAATAAAAGTGTAGAGTTACAAGAGTATGTATAAAAGAGACAAACCCTTTAGGTGAAGTCAAGTATGAGCTACAGTTAAAAGTGTATGGATAAAAGAGACAAACCTTATAGGTGTAGTCAGCTATGAGCTACGTGGTTGACTGCGAAGGTTGTATGGGTGAGTGGGTGTTTGTGGCTGTGTAGTGTTGCCAGTTGTGTTATTGTGTGTGTAATGTTCATTTGTAATTGTCGCTGCTTGTGGTCGGGCCTTTGTGTATTTAAACAGTTTGAGGGTACGATCTAGTCCGGTAGTTTGGTTGTTTATGGCCGGCGTGTTTTCACGTATGAGAAGTGCTTCTGCCAGTTGTAGTCTAATGTGGTCATGACATTTTTTATTATATTAGTATTTTCTATTAGAACTTGTCTGTTTATTGATGTGTGATGTTGAGTCATATGATCTTTTATAGAACCGGATTGTAGGTGCATGGTTAAACGTCTGCTTAGTGTGGTTGTGGTCATACCAATATATTTCATGTGACGAAGTTTACAACCTTCGTGTGGGCAAGTGAATTCATAAACTACATTGGTATGTTGAAGTTTGTTGGTTTGTTGAGCTGTGTTGTTTTTCATAATCATGTTGCTAACTTTCCTGTTTTTATAGTAAATAATTAAATTGAGCTTGTCTGAGGATAACACATGATGTATTACGTGTCACAATCTCTCTAAGTACACGTTCATCCGTTTTATAAGCAGGGGACATCTGATTACCATAATACACATTGTGGGTAACAGTATGGGGAAGCGGTTGGACATTTGTGGTTGAGACTTGTTTTGAAATAAATTGACATATTTCTCTGTCAACTATTTGATTGGAATAACCATTGTTAATTAAGATCTGCTTTAATGTAGTTACTTCTGAGTGGAAGAGTTCCCACGATGAGCAGTTCCTATGAGCACGACGTAAGTATGACCTGATAACTGACAATTGGTACCGCTGCGGACACTCACTCACAGCATTAAGGCATCTACCCAAGTCCGTAGCTTTACGATATACGGAGGTTTTATAGTTACCATTCTCCTCTTCTATCAATACATCTAGAAAAGGGATTTTGTTGTTTGCACTTATCTCATAAGTAAATTTTAATATTGAGTTATGTTCCATGGCAGTTCTTAGTTGTTTAAGGTGGTTTTCGTCTCTAACGACCACATAGATATCATCAACATAGCGACAATACTGGATGCTATTCTCAGTGACAATACCAAATTCCAGCAGATTTCCCGTGATCCAACAGAAACTCTCAAGAAGAAAATCAATCGAGTTATTACTGCAAACAACGCATGCCGAGACTCACCACACCTCACCCCCATAGTTGGACAGTATGCTCCAGGGTACATCTACGGTAATGTAAAAACCCATAAAACCAACAACCCACTCCGTCCCATCATCTCCCAGGTAACCACACCAACGTATACAACAGCGAGACAAGTAAATCAAATCATTACCCCATACATTCCAGCGAAGTTTTCCCTGAAGTCCACAGACCAGTTCATAGACATTATCCGCTCTACTCGACCCAGCGGACTCTTGGCTTCGTTAGATGTTGAAAGCCTCTTCACTAACGTACCAGTAGACCAAACTATACAGATAATTTTAGAAAATGTGTATCACCACCCAACCCTGTGCCCACCTAAGATCTCAACCCACAACTTGGTAACATTACTGAGAGCATGCACCACCGAAGCTCCCTTTCGCAGCCCAGACGGTAAGCTGTATCAGCAGGTTAACGGAGTCAGCATGGGTTCACCCCTGGGCCCAACATTTGCTGCCTTTTACATGTGTCACCTAGAAAACAAAGTGTTAGAAGATACCAACCTGCGTCCAACCACGTATTGTCGCTATGTTGATGATATCTATGTGGTCGTTAGAGACGAAAACCACCTTAAACAACTAAGAACTGTCATGGAACATAACTCAATATTAAAATTTACTTATGAGATAAGTGCAAACAACAAAATCCCTTTTCTAGATGTATTAATAGAAGAGGAGAATGGTAACTATAAAACCTCCGTATATCGTAAAGCTACGGACTTGGGTAGATGCCTTAATGCTGTGAGTGAGTGTCCGCAGCGGTACCAATTGTCAGTTATCAGGTCATACTTACGTCGTGCTCATAGGAACTGCTCATCGTGGGAACTCTTCCACTCAGAAGTAACTACATTAAAGCAGATCTTAATTAACAATGGTTATTCCAATCAAATAGTTGACAGAGAAATATGTCAATTTATTTCAAAACAAGTCTCAACCACAAATGTCCAACCGCTTCCCCATACTGTTACCCACAATGTGTATTATGGTAATCAGATGTCCCCTGCTTATAAAACGGATGAACGTGTACTTAGAGAGATTGTGACACGTAATACATCATGTGTTATCCCCTCAGACAAGCTCAATTTAATTATTTACTATAAAAACAGGAAAGTTAGCAACATGATTATGAAAAACAACACAGCTCAACAAACCAACAAACTTCAACATACCAATGTAGTTTATGAATTCACTTGCCCACACGAAGGTTGTAAACTTCGTCACATGAAATATATTGGTATGACCACAACCACACTAAGCAGACGTTTAACCATGCACCTACAATCCGGTTCTATAAAAGATCATATGACTCAACATCACACATCAATAAACAGACAAGTTCTAATAGAAAATACTAATATAATAAAAAATGTCATGACCACATTAGACTACAACTGGCAGAAGCACTTCTCATACGTGAAAACACGCCGGCCATAAACAACCAAACTACCGGACTAGATCGTACCTCAAACTGTTTAAATACACAAAGGCCCGACCACAAGCAGCGACAATTACAAATGAACATTACACACACAATAACACAACTGGCAACACTACACAGCCACAAACACCCACTCACCCATACAACCTTCGCAGTCAACCACGTAGCTCATAGCTGACTACACCTATAAGGTTTGTCTCTTTTATCCATACACTTTTAACTGTAGCTCATACTTGACTTCACCTAAAGGGTTGTCTCTTTATCCATACTCTTGTAACTCTACACTTTTATTAGTCGTTGTTGTACATTTAGTATATATATTGTATAGGTTTATGTTGTATATGTCATGTTTTATAGTGTATTGTATCTATATTACAGTCGCTGATGATGTGTAAGGATACACGAAACGTCCTACGAAAAATGAAAATAAATAATTAATAAAATATAGTTACGACATGGATCTTGGACATATTATCTACAACCTGAATCATAGTGTAAAACAATGTGTAAGAAAACTCGAAAAGATCAACAGAAAAATAGTGAACAATGGCTACGCCTTGGTCTTTAATGATTTTTGTATATATATATATATATATATATATATATATATATATATATATATATATATATATACACACACACACACGCTTATGAGGCCTAAGAGTAAACTAAACCTTATATACTAATTCTATCAGGAGTGACGCCCAAACCGTTTACAGTACATAAACAAAAAGACTTCGTTCTGAGTCTGTACCCAAGCCAGACACTATGCAAACACCCATTACGTTCAGAATCCATAGCGCCTTGTATTGGCCTTGTCTTATGCTACATTGATTAGGGACTGTAAGGTCCATATATCTGCATAACGACTCTCTCTCTCTCTCTCTCTCTCTCTCTCTCTCTCTCTCTCTCTCTCTCTCTCTCTCTCTCTCTCTCTCTCTCTCGTGAGTAAGAGGGGAGAATAAAAGAGAGGGAACAGAACGACTCCATTAGTCACCCTCGCTCTCACTTCCTAATGCTCTCCTCTTTCTTCCCTTCCTTCTTCTCCCTGTTTCATTCTCTCCGACTGCAGCTCATTCTTTCTATCATTCTTCCTTTTTCCATCTCTTTCTCTTCGTCTTCTCTTCTTTGTTCGTTACTCCTTCTCTTCCCCTTCTTATATTTTTCTTCTTTTTCTTCAGCTTCTCCTTCCTCTTCCACTTCGCACTACGTTTTGCTCTCCTCATCCTTCTGCGTCTCTTTCGTCTCGCTCCTCCTCCTCTTTTTTTTTTTTTTATCCCTCTTCTCGAAATATTCCATTATACATCCTTCTCCTTTCTTTTCAATTTATATTCCTTTTCTCTCTCATCTCATTCTCTTGCATCTCTCTCTCTCCCTCCTCCTCCCCTTCCTCCAATACTCCCTGGCCTCTTTAGAGAGGCTGTTAACCAAATTGTTTCCCTTCCTCCTCACATTCTCTCACCGCCTTCCTTTCTCCCTCCATTCCTCTCTTTTCACCATTTCCTTCTGTCCCCTCATTCTCTTTCCTTTTCTTTCTTATATCTTTTCAATCCCCTCCTTCCTTCCTCCTTTCTTTTATAATTTTTCTTCTTTTGCTTTTTCCCTTTTTCTCCCTTCCTTCCCCGGCTTCTTCCTTCGTTCCCTCCATTCTCTCTTTTTCTCTCACCTCATAACCTCAGTTCATCCATCCCATCTTTCTTTTTCAATACCTTTGCTCATTCCCCACCACTGTCTCTCTCTCTCTCTCTCTCTCTCTCTCTCTCTCTCTCTCTCTCTCTCTTTTGATTAAACTATTTTGTCCCTAATTACATGATTCTCTGAAGACACAGCTAATTCCGAGGTGGTTATGTTATGGCAGAGAGAGAGAGAGAAAATGGGAATGAGGGAGAGAGGGAGATACCACCAAGCATAATGATAATGGTAACGGTAACAGCCGGTCCCATACCACCCCTTCCTAGGCGTTGATATTGTTGTATAAGCGCTTCTTTCTGAGTAATCCATCTACCACAACGGGACTTCAGAATTCAATAATATAAGGGTATTTGGGACTTGGATTCTGGAAAAAGTGGGTGTGACAGAAATTGTATAACAGTAGACAAACACAGCAAGATGCAGGTTGAGAAACTCCGCCACGATGACCTTTTAATGTATTGAAGACAGCTGTTACAGCTGGTCCCATTGGTTGGGAGACCTCGCTGCTACTTCTCTATCCTGAGAGCGATACCATGGGAGGAAGCCACGGGGTGAGTACGCCCTGGTTACGTTTTGCTAACGTTTGACTAACTTGCTAATAATATGAGCTGGTCACAACAGGCTCTCAGCAGCTATGCTGTGCATTCCTACAACTGCTTCATAAAATAGCTTTACATAAGGCATATACATTAACACAAGTAACTACACATCAGAAGATATATACATTTCTCCCCCATGTGGATGGAATGTCACCCGACATGAGATAGGTCGCAGAGATTATTAAAAGATGATTGCAATACAAAAACAATATTGATAATACACTATATGTGGATCATAAGAAGATATAATAGAATGAATGGTAAGTGGCCACGATATTAATAATTAGAGTATACTAAATCAACAAGGAAATGTTTAAGTTAACGTCATGTGGGAAACTAATAAAATAATGAGAGGAGTCCACATGGAATTCATTATCAAGGAATAAAAGAAAATAATGTAATTAATGTACAAACATAAAGAGGATGGTAATTAGCTCAGTTAATAACATGCTGGACTAGGAGTAAATAAATGTCAACTGGGTGACAACAAGGATCAGTGAATATACGACACTAAATAATAGATAATTATATGATTCATAAAAATATTGATACATCATAATCACAATAACAAATCTGTATTAATATTATAACAGTTTTATAGGATCTTCAGTGCCTTCGTGAAGAAGTAAGGTCTCATCACGGAGTGCGGTAGCACTCTGTAAGTAGGAATGGAGCAGGTTCAAAATGGCGTCCTTAGCAGGGTATAGGAGCATTCGCGTGAAAACGGTCGCAAAACCCAGTTCTAAGCTTATGAACTAAAAGACCTTCGTTAGTAAAGTGTAAAACTACTCGCAAAGTCTTGCCAACCTTCGTAGGAGTCGCAAAATTGAACCTCAAAAACACCGATTTTGTTCTTTTTTTCTTCTTCACCACTCATAACTCCGAAACAAAAGGGCGTACGTGAGCGTACTATACACCAAAACGCTGCTTGTCAAGTGTAGATGTTTCTTTTCATGTTTAGAAAAGTATTCAGGCTACAGTTCACGAGTTACGGGCTGAAAACCGCATCGCGGTCACCCGTAAGTAAACCATTTTGCGCATATTGGTTAGCTACATCTTGCTTGCAGTTAAGAACGTACCAAAACACTTCTTTTCACGGGAAGGCACCCTCGTTGTAGTCTATCAGTATGCTATGCATGTAAATTCAAATCTAACACTTGCTTTATGCATAATTATAGCCTACATCCACAAAAAGATCATAAACTAGAAAACAAAAATTTCTTCTAAAATTATTGTTAAGAAGTAGGAATGACAAAAGTGCACAGATAAGAGATGAAAAAAACACAGAAACAAGAGCATTCCACCAACGACAAATACATGTCTGTGGCTAAGGTGTGGAATGTAGTAATGAGTATAGGTCTCCAAATCTGCGAAGGGCAAAAGTGCTAAGAGGTGAAAAAAGCACTGAAACAAGAGAGTATTCTGGGTGGGAGGAGGTTTGGAGGCCTACTGTACTGTATACCTATTACTGTACTACATTCCACACTTTAGCCACAGACTTGTAGTTGGTGGAATGTAGTAAAGGGTGTAGGTCTCCAAATCCCCTCCCTTCCTGAATGCTCTCTTGTTTCAGTGCTTTTTTCACCTCTTATCTTAGCACTCATGCCCTTCGCAGATTTGGAGACCTATACTCATTATTACATTCCACACCTTGACCACAAACATGTATTTGTAGCTGGTGGAATGCTCTTGTTTTTGTGCTTTTCTTTATCTCTTATCCGTGAACTTTTGCCATTCCTAATTCTTAACAATCATTTTAGAAGAAAATTTTTGTTTTTTAGTAATAACTTGATAATAATGAACACAATAGGTCCAGAATGTAATGAGTCATTTCCAGCTTATTATCAAATGTAAACAAACTTTCTTGACTTTTCAGGAATGTTATAACATAGGAAAGCAAACAGCAACAGACCTCATGGTCCTTTCGAGGCTGCTTGTTCAATGCACCATTTACATATTTGCTGTGATTGTCCACTGGAAGGAACAACTCAAGATATTTCACATGGGCACATAAAACAACACTTCATAGGTAGAGGTGGAATTGGCAGCGATGAGGTTGGTGGTTGGCTATGGCACTGACAAAGGTGATTGGACCGTGGGTCTTAATGCTGTCATGTTTCCACTTAAACCACCTCAAATCCAGGATCAGGCTGCGTATTCTTCACGTCATTTCCTGATTAAACAAATTTAACTATTTTGCCTGGCTTGGATAGTTTTCTGTCAACTCTAATTTCAGGGAATCTTTTTTCGCTACATTTGACACAACAATGAACAAGGACCACTATGATCCGGAATCCTACGAGGGTGAACGGAATAGGAGGAAACACAAAATGAGGGCCCACATAAAGTCAGAACTGTTTAGGTAATCAATCTGTCCAACCGAGAAGAAATAATATTTACATCTTGAATGGGAAAAACGGAACAGATATTCATAGGCACAAATATTTCAAAATCATGAGAATGAATGGCATAATGTTGGTGTGTTGTGTATGTATAAAGATAATTTGGGTTAACTGCACAATAGTCTGGAGCAGTGTAAAGACCAGAAACTTCGAGTGACTTGAGAGGAACGTTCGGACAGATAACACTAACAAATCACGGTTTATGAAAATAGACGTAGTGCGCATGGTCCAAGTGAGTTTAGGAAATAGTTTTGTTTAGGGGCAGGTGCAAAGGAACATGCAGAAGAAATAGTTTAGATAGAGTGGGTATGAACTAGAGCATTCTCACCAGGAGGAACTGTGATAGGGAGGACAATAAAGAAAAATGCAAGACAAAGACAAAAGGGACTGTGCAATTGACGAACACAAATGTAAGAGGCCAGAAGGAATAAAGGCAAGGGATATATGTTCGTTAGACAGAAGATAAAAATTCAAAGTACACATATGCAGTGTACAGGAAATCACTGAAAAGCAGAGGAAAGGGAATTAGTTGGAAGACATCATAGGTTAGTGAGGAACGAACAGGAATGTGGACCATGATAGTCGTGGAATGGAAGGTAGTTTCTACGAGGTCTGTCCAAGACGAAACCGAGCTTTTTCATTAGCGCACCAATTAGCAGCCGCATCATGGTCACCACGAGAGCACTGCGCACTGTGCCGGCAGCTTTGAGCTTTAGTCTAACACTAGCCACATCACGTCATGTCGCTTAGTTATCGAAGTACACGCGCTTGAGTGTGGTTAGCGCACTTGGCGAATTTCTTTTGTCTCTTTTATCGTCTGGAATCGGCAACCTTTCAGGATGGATTTCAGCTTTGGAAACAAAAACAGTCTGAAGGGCCAAATCTGGAGAGAAGGGAGGCGGTAGTCGTCTTGTACTTCGCCAAAAATCACGGAAAAGGAGCGACACGTGAGCAGGTGCCTTGTCATGCTGCAGCATCCACGTTTTGTTTGTCCACGCCTCAGGTATCAACCTTCACACCGCCTCCCTCAAACACCTCAGGTCGTCCAAGTAAAACTCTTTGTTGATAGTCTGACCACATGGAACAAACTCATAATAAACGACACCCTTCCAGTAAAAAAAAAAAAAAAAAAAAAAAAAAAAGCAAAATTACCTTCACATTCGAGCAACCCTGAGTTTTTTTTTTTTTTCTCGGTCACGGTGACGCCGTTCCAACCCACTGCTACGACTTCCTTTTTCTTTTCCGACATCGTAGCCGTACACTCACGTTTCATGAACTGTTAAGACATTTTTCAAATAGTAAGAGTGTCCCAGTTTGAAAAAGAATATCACGCAAACACGTTACTCTTCAAGATCCTTCATTTTTCAACTTGCAACAAATCGCCAAATGCACAAAACACACATTCACTTAAGCAAGTGTACAGTGCCTTGATACCTAAGTGACATGGCGTGACAAGGCAAGTGTTAGACTGAAGCTCAAAGTCGCCGGTACACAGCATTCCCGCAGCGATGACAATATGGCTGCTAGTTGGTGAGCTATTTAAAAAGTTAAGTTTATTTTCAGACAGACCTCATAGTACAGCACAAGTCAAGTGATTATTGTTATGCAAGGTGTTTTAAGGTCGTCTTCTCGTCCCTAAAGCACTTGGCAATTGAGCCGGGATCCTCTTTCAAGACCAGAGCAAGAGTACGCAACGAGGAGAGCAGGACACAAAAACGCTAAGCAACAACTTTACATGTATATTAACCAAGTCACAACCTTTATACCATACAAATGAGAATTACACACAAAACACTGTTTATTGTAACTTGAGCTGGATAGACTATAGAGTCCAGACAGGTTAGTGAGTATCACGCGGGATACTGGACGGACACTGTATAACAAGATATTCACTTTATATAATTGCAGTTGCTTGGGGTGGAATATCAGTCTGAGTGTCGTATTAGTTGCATCAGTGATCCAGGCACTAATATAACACTGTCTTACACCTGGGCACAAGAGTATGTTGGGTTGTCCGTTAGGGCACAGGAATTACACTGTAATCACTTTTATGAGCAGTCACTGTTACACTGGGCAGGGCGAGGGACTCCAGTTGCATTATGGGGACCGGATGAGCCTCAGGTATCGGCAAGGTGTCGGTGGGCCATCGTCAGGTGTCCTTTCTCTCATGGGCCACAGGACGACCCACTGTGGTGATGTTGTCGGTCGGGGGCTGTGGTCAGGCGTGGAGTGGGCCCCTTTACTCGTGGGGCCTGTCGGAGTAGTCTGGTCCTCAGGGCTGGAACCAAACAGGTGGAGCAGGCACTCTTGCCTGCACCTACTCTGGGGAGAGGGTGTCCTGGAGTTGGAGAGGGCACTTCCCGGGGGAGTGGGGGAGCTGCGAGGAGTCTGGCGTCTGTGGTCTCCCTTCTGCTGGGCCGCCATCAGGGTAGGACTGTGGCATCGCCTTGGGCAGGAGCCCATCAGGGGATCATAGTCCACGGGCACCGGCTGAATGGCACACACTCCCAGGTGCAGCACAGGGCCATGCCACGGTGTCTCAAGGCCTAGGGGATCCTTCTAGAGGCTACCCTGGGGAAGAAGAGAAGGGGGAGGGCAGCTAGAGGCAGTCCCTCTCCCGCAGGCGTGGCTGGAGGCTGTCGTCGGTGTCCTGCAGGGGGAGTGACGTGCAATCGAGGTGCAGGCGAAAGCTGTCACCTGCCTGCTGGTGCTGGCAGAGGCCGTCACCTGTGTCGTACTCCCGTGGGCAGCTACAGGAGGAGAGGGGACGTACCTTGTTCTCCCCAGACGCCGCTGGAGCCCGTCGCTGGTTCCTGCAGGAGGGGAGGGGGGAGGAGTAGCACCCGAGCAGCTAGAGGCCGTCTCTGATTGGGAGCGGCTGAGGCTGTCTCTTCTTGTGAGTGGCGGCAGCCGTCTCTTTTTGTGTGAGCAGCAGAGGCCATCTCCCTCTTATGAGCGGCTGAGGCCGTCTCTTTTTGTGTGCGGCTGGAGGCCATCATGCGGGTGCTGCTCGGAACAGAAGGTTTAGTCCCACCCCGAGCCTTTCGAGGGCTAGTCTGGTTGGGAGGTAGTTCCCCAGGACTGAAATCTTCTCACTGGGTCTGTTGCAGGCAATAAGGGCGCGGGGCCGTAGGAGACGTATGTCCCTCTAGCTGGGACGACCCGTGCTCCTTACCAACCCCTCCGTAGTCTCCTCCTAGGATGGGAATCGTGACGTCTGGGTGGTGGCTTGCCACAGCGGGTATTTCAGTTGTAATCGATTATAATCAGAGAAAAAAATCGCTAAAATATTTTTATTTTAAATATAAAAATATGCATACTATTTATCACTATTACAACCTAAAAACTTACAAATAAACAAAGTCACAACACACTGGAGGTTTCAGAACATATTCCTGGCTATTCATATATGACTTTTACTGAACTTGTATTTGTATTGTACTGAATATTGTATTGTACTTGTATATTGCCCTGTACTGAACTGGTATATTTATATCTGTATTCAGGTATGACTTGTACTTGCGTATAATGAAAAAGCATCAATGCTTGTTACTGTATTCAAACACTTCAACCAAAACAAAAGCATTTCCTTTGATACCCCAAATTAATCTTCTTGGCTTCTGTGTATTTGACCTGAACTGTATACGAAAGTAACTCTGGTTATTATATATATTTTTTTTTTAATTTGCATAGATATAGCACATTCATTTCATAATGATGAATATCCTAAGTATTTTTTTCATATTTTGATAGAAATAATAACTAAGTCGGATTCAATGTGTATATCTTGCGCGTTAGGTAGCCTAATGTAAGCTGTGTCGTGGTGGATCTTTTTCAACAGCGATGTTTATTTTCACAGAGGTCAGTAATTTCATTTTAGGAAAATACTTTTCAATATTAGAGTAGTTATAAATGTACCTTAGTCATTTTTCATTATATGCAAATTCAATAAATAATACAGTCATCAAGTTCATTATTAAAATAACCTTTTCATACAGATATTTGAGCCAAATTATACCCATTCTGAAAAAAAATATATATATATATTTTACATATTACAAGAATGGCTTTAAACATACTACACAGAAAAAATGCGTACATTATTGTATAAAAAGTGAAGTGTGAATAATAGAGTGAACAATTTTTAAAAAGTAAAAAAAAAAAAAAAAAATCGATTATAATTAAAAACTGATTTTCTTAAAAAAAAAAAATTGTTTATTTTTATTAAAAAATCGGATTTTTTTCCAGCTCTGGTACGGCATAGTACAATTCTAAGCTTGAGAAATGGAAAATAGGATCAAGACTGAAGTTAGTGCGAGCCCATTCCAAGGCTAAGTGAAGATCTGACATCGGAAATAGGTCTTAGGCAGAGGTAGCCAAAAGGTCAATACTGACCCCCCAGGAGTCGATGGAAGGTGTCGATAAATGGCTCGGGGGTAAAAACGGGGTCAATAATTGGCTGGGCGCCAATAGCGGGTCGATGAATGATGGAAGATCCATTGGGGATCAATCTACTGGGGTCGAAAGCTGAAATGCGTTTAAGGAATTTAAATTAAGTACCGGTATATACAATATCATGCAATAAATTACGAATTATTGCTAAATGATTTATGTATAATTAGTTTTTATTATATATTTTAGATTAGTGTTATTCAGACAAAATAATATCTTAATTTATCTATAACTAGCCCTAAGCACATGACGTGACCACACCATTATAATGTCTCTTTCACATGGATGAAAAACTTTGATTTTCTTTAGTCATTGCACTGTTTTTACTAATACTGGGTCTACATATCTGCTGTCTTTACTGCACCCATGAGATCTTCATAACTCTCGTCCCGTCCACTTCCTGTATATCTGTACGCCACCCCTCGTACCTCCCATCCTCTCCCTTGTCTCTCTCATCTCCCATGTCCGAGGAAGGATATACGTACGCGTAGTATTCCTGTTCACTTCCCGTGCTGTGCGTACTCCCCCCACCACATACTAACCCAGACAGTGGACTCAGGAGAGCCAGTACATTTTCAACACCCATAGCGATAAAGGTGGTGTCACTGAAGTGATTGTTGTGCCTTTACTGCCAAGCACAATGGCTGTTGCTGATACCAAAAACGAAGTGCCGAGAATGTTCATAAGAATATTTGAAATTTGGGTTCATCACTTCATTTACTAATGAAACGATGTTTACAGCATGTGTCTGTTATGGAAAAGACTTTTAGTAATGATGCCATGAAACCTGTGATGATGAAAGACCATCTTAAAAGAGTTCACCATGAATATTAAAACAAACTGATTTTAAGGCAACGAAAAGAGAATTTTAAAATAAATCAAATTTAAAGATATTTTTCAAAGTACCTACCAACGAAGGCATCGTACAGTATCTCTCTCACCATAGCAAAGAAAGAAAAATCACATACAGTTGGTGGGATCATAATTCCAGCAATTAAAGAGGTGTTTGAAACTTTTATGAAGAAATATTCTTAACCTGTTCTAAAATGTTGCAACGACCAATTGATGAGATGGCCGATGATGTGGAAAAACCCTTAACATCTGAGATTCAACACGGCAAGTTTTCTCGCTAATTCGATGAGTCAATTTTCGGCAGTTCAAAATTCTCGGGCCTATGTGAGGTATTACAGTCCACGTTAAAAGTGCACTGTTGACTAAAATTTGTTTGCAAAGTATCTTAAAGCTGATGCAAAAGGTGAGACAATTTTTCGATGTTCGGAGGAGTATTTGGAGAAGCACGGTATACCCATCAGCAATATTACTGATTACTGTAGTGGCCACTGACGGTGCACCAGCAATGGTCGGCTGCTACAGAGGATTGGCCACTTTACTCAAGGAACAGGTACCCTATCCGACACCATGAGCTTCCCAAAGACAGGTGTGGCTATGAGATCATCCATGACCTAATAGTCCTGCCTGGCCTGTTTTTTTTTTTTATGTATGCCGTCTATACGGTCAGACCTACCCACACGTATAATTCACTCACCTCTACGGGATTCCATTTCCTCCTGTTCGATATATCACAGGGAGTTTGTGCCAGCGTAGAGGAATTTCCTCGTGATAGCTGATCTCGTGCACAAGGTATTTCATCAAGTGCAGTGAAAAAAATGCCATGAAAAAATCCAAGATGCACGAGTTGGCTGTCCTTGGGAAGTCTGCCTGGACTCCTGCCAGAGATGCATCAAAGGCAATCACCTCGGGCTCAAACCCTTCCCCCTCCTCCCACACAAAAGCTCCCATTGTCTCCACACATGCCCTCTGGGAACTGGGCCGATGGGCACGTGCACCATGTACACCTTGGCCTCTTGACCGGCCAGCACGCCCATATGCCAGCCTATTGCACGGCTGGGAGAGAAGGGAGAATAAGATGAATCAGAGAGTGATGATTCACTATGAGGCAATGCATGGGAAGTGCTTGGAGGTGATGCTGCCTCCTGCAGTTCTCCATATGGTGGTAAAGGGTGCAAATGAAGGGCCAAGCTGTGGGGACATCACTCGTAAAGACCCAGGCTGAGGCAATGTGGGCGGTAAAGACACAGAGCGTCTTAGTTGCGGCCACATAGCTTGCTGGGCGGCCGAAATGCGGGGTTTATTCTGCACGTGACTTCTGGCTGCCTGAGCCTCAGCGTCTGAGTCTGACGCCTCAAAGGAGCCTCCTGAGGTCTCGGAAGGGTAGATGTCAGGAAACACTGTGGGATTATCGGCTGTCACTTTGGAATATTCTGATTTACTCACAAGTGGCGTCATGGAGCTATTGGAAGAGGTATGGGAGAGCAGCCGGGGCACATTTCTCTCTTTCGACTTGATAGCTCCCACTCTCAGCTGTCATCTTGCCACTTGATAATGACGACACCATCATGTCTAACACCCTGCCGATAGCAATGTCATTCAGTACCCTTCCCTGGATGCGCGGGAGGCTTGGCAGTGGTGGAGGTGGCAGGAGTCGGAGGCCACACGCAACAGGGAGGGAATCAGATCAGGCCGATCTGGAACTCATCCTTGTTTGAACTACTGTGGCAGATGAGAAACTGGCCTGCCAGGCCAGACCTGGGTCCCCAGCAGCCTCATAGAAGTCTAGATGACGCACTGGACACTGTAGACAATGCGTAAGAATTCAAACACTGGCGGGAAATGGCTATGGCCTTCATCCGAGCCACCCGGACCACCTGTTTTATGATGGTTGTGGCCGTTACCCAACCTTTAGTGGTTAAAAGTGATAAGTTTTTGTTTCATGGTGGCGCAATATGGTCATGAGCAGTGAGTTTTTGTTTTTGCTGATGCATTATGGTTCTGGTTCAGGCAGTCAGAGGGCTGAAAGTGCGTCTCGCAATTTTCAAATTTGAAATCAGTCAAGATGGACTCCGCTGACATCTTAGGATGAGACTGTAAATTGGTCTCGGTTAGGCTCGAGTGACACGGATCTACGTTAGTTTAAGTGGCGTTTGGGTAGGTTAGTGTCTAAAATGGCCTGAAATTTATTCATTTCTGCATATTTTCACTGAAAAATAAAAGCGAAGTTGGGGCTGTTTACCAAGCCCGAACACCACATTAAAGACCCCACAATATCTCACTTATTTTTTATTTGCAGAAAAGGCGTCACAGAAATTGACTCAGAACTGTGCAGCGAACTGATGAACGTTATTATTCCGTAGGAGTCCAGTGTTATGGTTTTGTACACATGTACCCAACTGTAGTTCTAAACAATTTATTTTAGTATCATATTATTTCATCTCTCTCTCTCTCTCTCTCTCTCTCTCTCTCTCTCTCTCTCTCTCTCTCTCTCTCTCCACTGCCAGACTTCTTAATCCCGTGAGGGGTGGCCACAAGCAAATCACCTCCATGTCCCCCTGTCCCCCGCCATTTCACTGCCCCAACTCCAGCTCACACCTCCCTCTCTAATATACCTTTCCACTCCATCCCTCCATCTCATCCTTGGCCTCCCCCTTCCCCTCCCCCCATCCACCTCACTCACATACACTTATCTTGTCAGTCTCTCACTCTCCATTCTCTCCACATGGCCAAACCACCTCAATGTACAGTATTTTTCCTAACGCTTTCTATCACATTCACAACCACACACACACAACGCTCCTTCACTTCTTCATTAGTCTGTCTGTCTCTTCATGTGACTCTACATGCTCCTCTCAAATAACTTATATATACAGGGTGTTTCAAAAAACGTTTTCATAAATTTGAGGAGATATTCATCAGACAAAAATAAGACTATATTACTCTATGACGTTTTTGATGAGTATTTGTAATTTCGGAGATATTACACGTTTAAAGTTATTTAGATAGAAAATATAAAAGTCTCGGGAGTGAAAACGAAAATCTCATAGCTAACCCAGTGCAGGAAAGCCAGGCCAACACGTGATAATGCGGTTAGAATAGTGATTCTGAAACACTCTACGAATTCGAATTTTCGAATATTCAGTGCATTATTATTATTATTATTATTATTATTATTATTATTATTATTATTATTATTAGGTCTAGTTGTAGTAGTAGTAGTAGTAGTAGTAGTAGTTGGAGCTGGAGGGGGGGAAGTACTACTACCGTATTAATTCTACATGTATTTTTTTGTTTATTTACTTACCAAATTATTATTATTATTATTATTATTATTATTATTATTATTATTATTTGTAGTAGTAGTAGTAGTAGTAGTAGTACAGTAGTTGTAGTGGTAATATTTCTCTGAGTCCTAGCATACATAAAAGAAGACGGGTTGTTTTTTTCCACCAGTTACAATTTGAGCTTTCACTGTCAAACTCCGTTGTGTGCCTCAGATTTTGGACACTGTCGCCGAATGCTGTGAAAATGTCTTAACACATGGCAAATGTTCTCACTGAGGCTATTTAAGGCTTACATTTGAACATAAGACTGTACAAGATAAATAGGGAGAAAAGGTAAGTATATTTAATGACACAGATCGGCCATTAGTAATATATGGCCTGGCAACAGTGCTCCATTTATGGCTATTAACCACATACATCGGACACGTACAGTATGATGATGTTTAGGTACTCTACCTGTATGTACTGAACGGTTCACATGCAGCTGAACCGAACGATATTAATGAAAATGATCAATAAGTTGTGAGCTTGAATAGCTTTTGAAGTGATATTTCTAATGGCATATCTGTTTTTCATTCCGTTTCGTTTATTTATGTGCTACGAGCATAATTACCACATGAGGTAGTTCGAAATATCGGATGACTTCAGCAAGCTTCATTGATTGGAAGAACAAGTACTTTACGGCTCACGCGACAGCAGACAATCGACGAGTATGGATACGACGAGTACGCAGATATGCACCTCATTCTCGGAGAAGCTATGGGAAATGCTGCTACAGCGATGCGACTGTACAGTGAAAAATATCTCAACCACAGACTGCCATCACAACCAACATTTCTCGCTGTAGACCGTCGGTTATGAGAAACAGGTTCATATACCAAGGAGACCAGACAGAGGACGGCCACGAGATCCCGACAGAGACAATACAGAGGAACAGATTCTCAGTGCCATCGAGGAGAAACCAAGCACAAGTACAAGGCGAATTGCTTCCCAAAATCACCTGCCATAATCATCCGTTTGGAGAATTTTAAATCGACATAATCTTTATCCTTATCACCATTAAAAGATTCATGCATGGCATGAAGGTGATAATTAGGACAGATTAGTGTTTTGTCGATGGTTGCTTCATCAGCAGGTAGAGTGTATTTCATTTACATCGAAAATACTCTTTACAGACGAAGCAAGCTTCACCAGAGACGGAATTGTGAACCTTCACAATACTCACACTTGAGCAAACGAAAATCTTGATACAGCAAATGTCAGAGCACATCTGGTAACATTTTCAATAAACATTTGGGCCGGCATAATTGGTAATCATCTCACTGGGCCACATGTTCTACTCAGCTCCTTACAGGGGAGACCTCGGAAGATTCCTTCAAGATGTACCACTACTACTCGAAGACGTCCCCATCAGGACCAGGCAACAAATGTGGTACATGCACGATGGTGCTCCAAGACATTTTGTCCGTGTGACATGAAATTATCTGGATGATGCGTATCCCAACAGGTGGATGGGGCGTGGTGGCTCTGTTTCATGGCCACCGCGGTCACCTGATAAATCCACTTGATTACTACATGTGGGGACACATGAGGAGCAGAGTGTACGCTACTGAGGTCCAGACTTGTGAGGAACTATGGAATCGCATTCAGGAGGCAGCTGCAACATTTAGCAACAACCCAGGAGTGCTTGAGCGTGTACGACAATCACTAATACGTCGTGCTGAAGCTTGCATCAGTGAAGACGGAAGGAACTTTGAACATTTACTCTGAGTAATACCTGTAATCTAGCTGTAAATGATGTACAGTATGTTTAAGAATGTAACATTCCATTTTGCTATTCATTTTAAAAAAATAAAATAACAAAGTAAAAATAACATTACAAAATGGGGAAAAAATCACAACAAAAACAATAACAATAAGAATAACAACAACAACAACAACAACATAATATTAATAATGATAAAAAAATACATAATAAATAATAAATATTGACTTAGGAGTAGCAATACTTCTCCTCCTCCTCCTCCTCCTCCTCCTCCTCGTCCTCCTCCTCCTCCTACTACTACTATTACAACTACTGCTACTCCAGCTAGGCCTAATAAAAATAATAACGCATTGAACGTTCGAAAAATCGAATTCGTAGAGCAATTCAGAATCACTATTCTAACCGCATTATCACGTGTTGGTCTAGCCTTCCTGCCCTGGGTTAGCTATGAGATTTTCGTTTTCACACCCAGGACTTTTATATTTCTATTTATTTATAACTTTTAACGTGCAATATCTCCGAAATTACAAATACTCACCAAAAACGTCTTATTTTTGTCTGATGAATATCTCCTCAAATTTATGAAAACTTTGTTGAAACACCCTGTTTTTATATATATATATATATATATATATATATATATATATATATATATATATATATATATATATATATATATATATATATATATATATATATATATATATATATATATATATATATATATATATATATATATATATATCATCATCATCTAATCTTGTGCTGCCCCATGAGGAGCCCAGGAGCCCGGTGCTATTCAAGTTGGTCCTGACATTTAAGATGAGAGTGACCAGCTTCACTCATCCCTGAATGGCAATAATTGAGCAATAAATCCCAACCATCCCTTGGATGTGGAAACCTACACAGGTTCAATCCGACTGGAGCACCTAATTTACCCGCTAATCCACCAGGCGCCATCATTTGGTTATACGGTTACCGTACTACCCTGCATAGTAAATGTTTCCTGGTGTACAGGAAACCATTTGGCTCGTCACTCAGTGTAGAGTCACCCGTTGACAGAAGGAAAAGGAAAGAAAGAGGGAAAGAAAGACAGAATAGGAAGGAAAGACAGAAGGAAGGAAGAAAGAGAGGAAAGGGCAGGCACCAAAGAGCAGCAATATGTTGAGTGAGTGTATGGTGAGCGCCCCCACCTACCACAATATTCATATGCTGTATATATATATATATATATATATATATATATATATATATATATATATATATATATATATATATATATATATATATATATATATATATATATATATATATATATATATATCATCTCATCAGCCGTTTGAGTGTCCACTGCAGGACCGGCTTATCCCTACCGAGGCAGGGGCGATACAGCCAATGTATCTCTATCCAGTGGCTTAGTCTGTCTGGTAGAGACTGTATGTAGGGTGAGGTGTGGCTTTGGATGTGTGTGTAGTCTGTGAACCAAGGGTAATCGGCCCGCCTTAAGCCGATTGGGTGCAAGCATACTAGTATGCGACACTGGTTCAACCACAGCACCCATTGTGTCCGCCAAAGTAGAATATATATATATATATATATATATATATATATATATATATATATATATATATATATATATATATCATCATCATCATCATCCGGACCTTCTTTTCCACCAAAGGGAGAGTGAGGAGTAGCAATGTCCAGACAGCACAAACTTGCCCAATCCAACGGGTCACGCTTCCATTCACTCATCATTCAAGCCCCCGGAATCCTGGCTCTACCGAATACGCCAAAAACATTCACCACGTTCTGCAGCTTCACATAAACGTATCCGATTGAGTCAATCAGGATGCTGCCACGATAAAAAGGGGTGCCAAAATCCCTGATCATGCACTTCTCCTCACAACATTCACCCAGCTAGCTTGATATCTTGTCATTTCCCTTGCCTCACCTATATCCAAACCTCTCTTCCTCACACACTCATCCACCATATCTCTCCACCTTCTCCTTTTCTTTTTTTTTAATGCGAGGAAGAAGGAACCAAAGGCCATGAGTCCACAGTTACAGTTCCCTCAAAGAGAAAAACAAAATACAATAGAGAGCCAAATTCAAGATTCGATCATTTTGAGATGCCTGGACACACTGCGTTTGAAAGACTGGAAATCATAGGCAGCAGGAAATACAGACAGGAGACAGTTCCAGAGCTGACCTGTTGCATAAATGAAAGACTGGGAGTAACGGTTAACTCTTGCATTAGAGAGTTGGACAGAAAAGGGATGAGAGTTTGCTGCCAGACGGGTGCTACGCGCCCGTCGTAGAGGTGGAGGAATGCAAGCAGACAGTTCAGAGGAGCAGTGACCATTAAAGTAGTGATAGAAAAGAGATAAAGATGCAACAGTGCGGCGAAGAGACAGAGGTTGAAGGGAGTCAGTAAGAGAAGGAGAGTTAATGAGACGAAAAGCCTTTGACTTCACCCTATTGAGAAGGGCTGTATGTGGGGAGCCTCCCCACACATGAGAGTTATACTCCACACAGGGGCGGATAAAACCCCTGTATACAGTCAACAATTGTGCAGGGGTAAGGAAAGAGCAGAGTCGGCTTAGCACACCCAATCTCTTGGAAGCAGATTTTACAAGAGATGTAATATGATCTTTCCAAGATAAGTCCCGAGTAAATGAAACCCCAAGCATGTTCAAGGATGATGCAGGATTAAGCTGAATATTATTAAACATTAATGAGTATACCTGTGGAAGATTTTGTCGGGTTGATAGGTGTAAGAACTGAGTCTTAGATGCATTATAAACAACCATATTATTTTTACCCCAATCAGAGATACGAGCCAAGTCAGACATTAGGTGTGCCATAGCCTCATCCCTTGTTTGTTGAAGCAACTGTTGAGATGGGCGTTGCGGGAACCGAATGGAAAGGTGAAGGGTGGAGTCATCAGCGTATGAGTGGATGGGGTTAGATGTACAACTTAGAAGATCATTGATGAATAAAAGGAAGAGAGTTGGTGATAGGACAGAGCCCTGAGGAACACCACTGTTGATAGATCTAGGAGAAGAACGATGGCCGTCTACAACAGCGGCTATAGAACGACCAGAAAGGAAGCTAGCGATGAAGGCACAGATAGAAGGATAGAAACCGTAGGAGGGCAGTTTGGAAATTAAAGATTTATGCCAGACTCGATCGAAGGCCTTTGAGATGTCAAGTGCAATGGCAAAGCTTTCGCCAAAGTCCCGAAAGGAGGATGACCAGGAGTCTGAAAGGTAGGTGAGAAGATCGCCAGTGGAGCGTCCCTGACGGAACCCATACTGACGATCGGAAAGAAGGTTGTGATAGGAAAGATGCCTTAAAATTTTTCTATTGAGAATTGACTCGAAAACTTTTGAAATACAGGACGTTAAAGCAATTGGACGATAGTTGGAGGGTTGGGAGTGGTCACCCTTCTTTGGGACTGGCTGAATGAGAGCAAACTTCCAGCAAGAAGGAAAGGTACAAGTTGACAGACAAAGGCGAAAGAGTTTGCCTAGGCAGGGTGTAAGAACAGAAGCACAGTTCTTGAGAACAACAGGAGGGACCCCAACAGGCCCGTATGCCTTGTTAGTACTGAGACCAGTGATGGCAGAAAATACATCAACTGAAGAAATTTTAATGTCAGCCATGAGGAAGTCAGAGGGGGGAAGTGATGCAGGAACAGCACCGGAATCGTCTAAGGTGGAATTGGAGGAGAAAGTCTGTGTGAAGAGATCTGCTTTATCAGTAGAAGAAATAGCTACAGAACTATCAGAGTAGAAACGAGGAGGGAAGGATGATGAGGTAAAGTTGTTAGAAAGATTTTTGGCAAGGTGCCAGAAGGAGCGGGAAGAATTCGAGTTGGAGAGTTGAGAGCATTTAGTATGGATGAAATTATTTTTAGTAGAGCGAAGAACAGACTTAGCACGATTCCGGGCAGAAACGTAAAGATGATGTGATTCAGGGGTGGGTTGGCTCCGGTACCTTTTGTAGGCCCTCTCCTTGTTGCGGACAGCATTAGAACAAGTGTGATTAAACCAAGGCTTTCTTGCGTTAGTCAAAGGATATGAGGAAGGAATGTATGCTTCCATGCCCGAGAGAATAATCTCCGTAATGCGCAAGGCACACTCAGATGGCTCCCGGCCACGGAAGCAATGATCATTCCAGGGAAAATCAAAGAAGTACTGCCTGAGGGCCTCCCAGTCCGCGGCTCCAAAATGCCACAGACGACGTTTCCCTGGAGGGTCCACAGGCCGTACTGGAGTGATAGGACAGGTTAAGGTAATAAGGTTGTGATCGGAGGAGCCCAACGGAGAGAAAAGATTAACAGAGTAAGCAGAAGGATTAGTTGTGAGGAAGAGGTCAAGTATGTTGGAGCTCTCTCCAAGGCGGTCAGGGATACTGGTAGGGTGCTGTACAAGCTGCTCTAGGTCATTAATGATAGAAAAGATGTAGGCTTGTTCACCAGGTGGATCCGTGAAAGGAGAGGAGAGCCAAAGGTGGTGGTGAACATTGAAATCTCCTAGAATGGAGATTTCAGAGAAAGGAGAAATGGATAGAATGTGTTCCATCGTAGAAGTAAGATAGTCGAAGAATTTTTGATAGTCAGTAGAATTAGGGGATAAGTAAACAGCACAGATATATTTAGTCAGAGAATGACAGGAAAGTCAAAGCCAGAGAGAAGAGAATTCAGAAGAATCGAGTTCAGGAACACGAGAGCAAGATAAGTCGTTGCGTATATATACACAACAGCCACCTTTGGCTTTGAAATGAGTATAGAGAAAGTAGGAGGATACAGAAAAGGGTTTGCTGTCAGTTGCCTCAGACAGCTGAGTCTCCGTTAGAAAAAGAAGGTGAGGTTTAGAGGAGGAGAGGTGGTGTTCAACAGAGCGAAAGTTAGAGAAAAGGCCGTGAATGTTGCAGAAATGAAGAAGAAGAGAGTCAGACAGTGGTTCCAGGCACCTCGAGGGAGAGTGGCGGATGGTGGGGGCATTTATGGTCCCCCTCCCTGGGGACTCCGAGGCTGTGTGTTGTGACGCCATGATTTTTTTATTTTTGGAAAAGGAAGTGTAGTGTGTACTGTGCATGTAGTTTGGTGTAGATAGTTAGAGAAATTTGTACTGGAGAGCATGATGGCCTACTCTCTGTGTAACTGAGACACTGAAAAAGTTCAGCAAAGGGGGATGGTCAGGAACTAGTCCTGAGGGCTGATGAAACGGGAGCTCCAGCACTCCCTGTCATCAGCTTTCCATCCACTTCGGGAGTACTGCCCTGCTCGACTGGTGCTACAGTCTACTCCTCGCCTTCTCCCTCCTTCAAATTCGCTGATATACCTTTTTCACCACTCTATTGTTATCCAATCATTCCACATGACCATACCATCTGAGGACACTCTCTTCGATTCTGGTGTCCACCGACTTCCTTACTCATCTTTCATGAATCACATTACTTCGTATCCTATCCATCCCCTGTACACCACATACATTCCTCAGCAGTCCCATCTCCACTGCTCTTACTCTTGAATTTTCATTTTCATGTCACACCATAGTCTCACACCCATATGTTAAAGTTGGCACTAACACTCCCTCATGTAAGCCTCGTGCAGCTGCAACACTCAAGCCTCTGTTTCTTATCAAGGCCTTCATTGCACCAGCTACTTTTCTTCCTTGTGTCATTCTATTATCAACTTCTATTGCACATTTTCCTCTCTTTTCTGTCACTGTACCCAAGTATTTGAGCTCTCTCACCAATTCCAGTCTCTCTCCATTCACTGTGACATCACACTGGGAGTCACCTTCTCTCTCAATAAGCATTGCTTTACTCTTCTCTGCATTTACTTTCAAGGCACGACGCTCACAGACATCAGCAAAACTCTACACTAGCCTACCAAGTTCTTGTCCGGTACTTGCAAGCAGTACTGCATCATCAACATACAACAAACTCTCACCATTCATAACCAACGCCATCCCTCTGTCCATTACTCGTGTTTCTGCTTCTCTCATCACCCCATCCATGAATATATTGAACAACCATGGGGACATCACACAACCTTGTCACACGCCCACAGCAATCGTGAACCATTCACTTAGATGCCCATTAACCCTTACACACGCTTCGCTACCATCATAAAAACTCTTGACAGCACCTAGCAGCTTACCATCTACACCATACATGCGCAAAACTTTCCACAATCCCTCTCTGTCTACTTTGTCGTATGCTTTTTCCAAATCCATGAATGCCATAAACACCTTATGATCCTTTTGACAAGCCTTCTCTGGTATCTTGTCTCACTGCAAATACTTGATCCACAAATCATCTGCCACTCCTAAGGACACCCTTTCATCACTCACTAGGACTTCTGATATCTCTCATACTTTCTCTATAATAATTCTTCCATATACCTTCCCTGCCACACTCAATAAACTTATGCCACGATAATTCTTGCACTCACTTCGCTCACCATTATTTTTGTACAGGGGTACAATCACAGCCTTTTTCCACTCTGCAGGCACAGTTTCACTCATCCATGCCTTCTTGCATATCTTCAACAAGCACTTCATTCCACTCTTTCAACTACACTTAAGCATCTCTGCATAAACCTCATCAACCCCAGTTGCTTTCCCATTTTTCAGCCGTTTGACAGCGCTCTTCACCTGTGCTAGTGTCACGTCTCCTGGCACTGCATTTCTTCTCTGCACACCCCCAGAACCAATCATGTTTACAGCCGCTCTACTCGCTCTATTCCCATTCATCAGGCTTTCAGAATATTCTTTCCATCTGGTCCTTACTTCATCTCCGTGGTTAGTAACCTACCACCTATATCCTTCACACCATCACATTTCTTTCCGCTTTCACTTCTACATTTCTGCACTGCTTTCCAGAATAACTTCCTATTTTCAGAGTAGTTCTCATTCATTTTTCTTCCCAGATCATCATTTACCTCCTTCTTTTTCTTCTTCACTAGTCTCTTTACGTGCTTTTTTTATCTCGATATACTCAGTTCTTACTTTAACTGAACCCCTATCCTGTAACCACTTTAGCCACATCTTCCTCTTTTCCTCCACTGCTCTCTTAACCTCCTCATCTCATCATGCCGTACCTTTCTTCTTTTTTTTTTATACTCTTGCCACACCACACACCACTTTTTAGCATTCCTAACTAAGCAATCCCTATATGCATTCCACAGGCTGTCCAGATCCAATTCTTTCCAGTTCACTGATTCAGATCCAATTCATTCCAGTTCACTGATTCAGATCCAATTCATTCCAGTTCACTGCTTCCAACTTGTCATCTACTTTGGTCCTGTAATCATCTGCCATTTCTTTGATCCCCAGCTTTTCAACTTTCAGTCTTTCTCCCTGACTGCTCCTCTCTCTCTCTCTCGTGATCCACCTCACTCCTCTCAGCTTGATCTTGCATATCACAATCATATGATCTGACAGACCTCCAAATCGTCCTCTCACAGTCCTCGTATCAGCAGCCATTCCCATCATCGACCTGTCTACGAGCACGTAATCAATCAGCCTTCTTTCAACACGATCCCCGTTTCCTCTATACCATGTATATTTATGTACATATTTTTGCTTGAAATACTAATTTTATATATATATATATATATATATATATATATATATATATATATATATATATATATATATATATATATATATATATATATATATATAATCTTCATCACTATCATCAGGTGTTTGAGTGTATATATATATATATATATATATATTGTTACATAGCCTATGATTTCATTATCCTTTGTGTAATTCTAACGTAACGTATGCTGCATGTTTGATCACGAGCGTGTTCTACCTCACTCCCCCCTTCTACCCTTATAGTAGAGTAAGTTGTTCTTTCTGTTGTTCAGAGCAGGATTGTCAACTCTTTGTCCCCTATGGCTTCATTTGCGCGTCCTTCTTACAAGTTGTATCAAGCTCTGCCGGCCCCTATATAATGAGCTCAGTCTCTGCATTAATTGCCACTTAGATCTACTCCTCATTTTGTTCACATCTCTGTCCTCCCCTGTACAGTTGTTATTATTGTGAGTGCTCAGGAAGTCTCCAACCATCTAGCAGCTGTGTAATTTGAGTATAACTGTTATTGCATTTTTTCTTGTACTGTGTAGCATAAGGTGTTAATTCTTAGGCCTAGTAAGGTTTTTGTGATTCATGTGTTTTGGGTGTCAGCCATTATTAATAATATTTTGTATCTGTAATAATATATCTTGCATTCACCGAGCATTAGCCAGTTTTCTCATTTTATCAGGGCTGACTTAGATAAATTTACTATTGCTAATTTCGTATTAATAGAGGCTATTGCAGTTAACCATATATTTAACCTGTTTTTTGCCATTACATTATCCTTATGAGTCCTGAATGTTTTTTGTTAGTTTGAGCATTAAACTTTAACTTGTAATTTTACCTAACTCTTTTGTTTTGAACCTGGAACTTTGCAGGACAGTTTTCTCTGTTCCGTAACATAAATTTGGCGACCTCGCCAGGATATTCAGGATATTATCATAAGGATATTGCTTGATATTGTGTGACTGTGATTTATTCATGATCTCTGCTATTACTACGCTTGATGAAACCGAAGATTTTTTGTCAAATGTGCAAACAGTGTGTGATGTAGAAAACAGAACAAAGAATGAACTTAAGCTTGTTGCTCAACAATTGGGAATTGCGGTTCACTCTCATCATTCTAAAGATCAAATTGTTGGCATGATTAATAAAAGCTTGTTTAATGTAACTCCTCCAAATGAGCAAACGCAGATTGAAATAGCTAAGTTACAGCTAGCTCTGCAGGAGGCTCGTGTTAAGGAGGCTGAGTTTCAGGCACGTGCTAAGAAGGCTGAGTCTCAGGCTAAGGAGGCAGAGTCTCAGGCTCGTATTCAGGAGGCTGAGTTTCAGGCACGTGCTAAGGAGGCTGAGTCTCAGGCTAAGGAGGCGGAGTCTCAGGCTCGTATTCAGGAGGCACAGGCACAGGCTCAGGCACAAATTGAACTAGCTAGGATTCAGGCAGACCATGAGTATCGCATGAAACAAGGTGGAACTGGATCATCTAGCTCTGATGATTTTGATGTGGCTAAAAATGTTAAACTTGTCCCTCCTTTTAATGAATCTGATTTAACAAAGTATTTTCAGTTGTTTGAGAGCGTAGCTACAGGTTTTAATTGGCCCAAAGAGTATTGGCCAGTACTCCTTCAAACTGTTCTCACCGGTAAAGCTCAAGTAACTTATGCATCTTTGCCTCAGGATCAATCTGATAATTATGATGTAGTTAAGAGCTTGATTCTTAAGGCCTATGAGCTTGTTCCTGAAGCCTATAGAGTAAAATTTAGGACAACGTATAAGCAAGATAACAATCCCATGTTGAGTATGCAAAAATCAAAGAAGATCTGTTAGAGCAGTGGTTAAATTCTAAGAATATAAATTCTGATTTTGATAAATTTAAGCAGATGATTTTGCTGGAGGATTTCAAAAGGTGTATTAATAATGATGTAAGCCTATATCTTGATGAGAAAAGAATAGATAATTTGTCTGATGCTGCAGTTTTAGCTGATGAATATGTTCTCACTCACAAGAGATATTCTAAAGATAAAAGGAAAGCTGAGAATAAGTACGTTGCCTCTACTCAGAGTACAGGTAACAGGAAAGAGAATAAAGATGATGTTTCTCAGGAAGTAAATACCAGCTCCACCTCTAGATTTCAGAAAAGTAAATGTACTTATTGTAGTAAGCTTGGTCATACTACGGAGAAATGTTTCAGGAGACAGCGTGATGTGAACAAAAAGGAGTCTTTAAATATTCAGTCAATTGGTCTAGTGTCCACCCTTGAGAGTTCCCAGAATTCTTTAACTGAGTTAACTGAACCTGCTTTGAGGGGTAAATTAAATTCTCATGATGGAGCTCCTCTTTTGAGCAGTAACGTGGGTGACACTCTCAAGAGTTCATGTGCTAATTTCCTGTCTGATGGTTTTGTCAGTCCTCTGGACAGTAATGACAGGAAATCAGTTAAAATATATCGTGATACAGGTGCTTGCCAATCCCTTATGCTGACCAGTGTTCTAGGCTCTAATGTTAATTCCTCTGATGAAACTGTAATCTTACAAGGTGTAGGGAATAATTACTTCTCTGTCCCTCTGTGCAGAGTGAATTTAGAGTCTGGTTTTGTTAATGGTTCCGTTATGGTTGGGTTGGTTGAGACACTCCCAATGTCAGGTGTAACTTTCTTACTTGGAAATGATATTGGTGGAAGTCAAGTGTGTCCAGCTCCTCAGTTGTCTAGTGAGCCAGTGGCTGCGACCCAGGATTGTGATGTCCCTGATGTGTTCTCTGCATGTGCTGTCACTAGGGCTAAGTCTAAAGTTACTGGTGACTTAGAGGATAATGATGATGATGATGTTATCCTAGCTGACACATTTCTTGCTAATTTGGACCACTAACCAGATGAGGCAGTACCCCGTAGTGTTGATAATTTGTCTCGTCAAGAGTTGGTTGAGTTGCAGGTTGCTGACCCTGAGTTGAAAGGTCTAGCTAACTCTGCTTGCAGTGAGGAAGAGTCAGCTGGTGCTTCTACTTGTTATTATATAAAGTCAGGAGTACTTATGAGGAAGTGGAGACCCCCAACAGCATCAGCCGACTGTGAATGGGAGGTTGTACATCAAGTTGTCATCCCTCGTGTTTGTAGGCAGGATATCATTAGAGTGGCTCATGATTCCAGTTTGGCAGGACACCTTGGAGTGAGGAAGACTGTGGCACGCATTTTGAAACACTTCTACTGGCCAGGTATCTTCAGAGATGTTTCCTGGTATTGTAAGTCTTGTCACACCTGTCAAGTTGTGGGGAAGTGTAATCAGACCGAAAAGGTTGCACCTCTAGTTCCCATTCCTCCTTTTGAGGCGCCATTCACCAGTGCATTGGTGGGTATTGTGGGCCCTCTTCCTAAGACTTCTTCAGGATTTTCTTATGTGTTGACCCTGATTGATATGGCTACTCGTTATCCTGAAGCCATTCCACTTAGAAATATCTCAGCAAAGAACGTGGTTAAGGAAATGCTAGGGTTCTTCAAGTTTGGTCTGCCCAAGGAGGTACAGTCAGACTGGGGAAGTAATTTCATGTCAAATATTTTCAAGCAGTCTCTGAAAGAGTTGGGCATCACCCAGATCACGTCTTCAGCTTACCATCCCCAGACCCAAGGTGCGTTGGAGAGATATCATCAAACACTCAAATCGATGCTCAAGACATACTGTTTGGAACATCAGAAAGACTGGGATAAAGGTCTTCCATTCGTTGTATTTGCCGCAAGAGAATCTCCAAATGAATCACTGGGCTTCTCACCCTTTGAACTATTGTTTGGCCATGAAGTAAGAGGACCCCTTAAGTTACTCAAGGAATGCTAGCTGTCGGAGGAAGATGACGTCAACCTGCTGGAGTATGTGATGAAGTTCAAAGAACGGCTGTCCACTGCTTTACAGCTGGCGAGAGAGAATTTAGGAGCTGCTCAGGAGAAGATGAAGACTTGGTATGATAAGAAGTCCAGGTTACGCCACTTTCAGCCAGATCAGGTTTTGATTCTGCTACCGGTGCATGGGCAACCTCTTCAAGCCAAGTTTAGTGGTCCTTATTTCGTGGAGAAGAAACTCAGTGATGTCAACTATGTCATCGCCACACCAGATCTTAGAAAGAACAAGCAACTTTGTCACATCAACATGCTAAAGTTGTATCACAGGCGGGACGAAAATAACCCAGTCTGCACTGTAGCTGTTCCACCC
>NC_137020.1:19050887-19195887 GCF_032717465.1 Coenobita brevimanus | reverse complement strand
AGATGGCTCACGGCCATGGAAGCAATAATCATTCCAGGGAAAATCAAAGAAGTACTGCCTGAGGGCCTCCCAGTTCGCGGCTCCAAAATGCCACGGACGACGTTTCCCTGGAGGTTCCACAGGCCGTACTGGAGTGATAGGACAGGTTAAGGTAATAAGGTTGTGATCGGAGGAGCCCAACGGAGAGAAAAGATTAACAGAGTAAGCAGAAGGATTAGTTGTGAGGAAGAGGTCAAGCATGTTGGAGCTCTCTCCAAGGCAGTCAGGGATACGGGTAGGGTGCTGTACAAGCTGCTCTAGGTCATTAATGATAGAAAAGATGTAGGCTTGTTCACCAGGTGGATCCGTGAAAGAAGAGGAGAGCCAAAGGTGGTGGTGAACATTGAAATCTCCAAGAATGGAGATTTCAGAGAAAGGAGAAATGGACAGAATGTGTTCCATCGTAAAAGTAAGATGGTCGAAGAATTTTTGATAGTCAGTAGAATTAGGGGATAAGTAAACAGCACAGATATATTTATTCAGAGAATGACAGGAAAGCCGAAGCCAGAGTGTGGAGAATTCAGAAGAATCAAGTTCAGGAACACGAGAGCAAGATAAGTCGTTGCGTATGTATACACAACAGCCACCTTTGGCTTTGAAATGAGTATAGAGAAAGTAGGAGGATACAGAAAAGGGTTTGCTGTCGGATGCCTCAGACAGCTGAGTCTCCGTCAGAAAAAGAAGGTGAGGTTTAGAGGAGGAGAGGTGGTGCTCAACAGAGCGAAAGTTAGATGAAAGGCCGCGAATGTTGCAGAAATGAAGAAGAAGAGAGTCAGACAGTGGTTCCAGGCACCTCGAGTCGTCACCGGGAGAGGGGCAGATGGCGGGGGCATTTATGGTCCCCCCCCCTTGGGGACTCCGAGGATAGATATGTGTGTATTTATATATATATATATATATATATCTATGTATATATCTATATCTATCTATCTATACAGTATATATATATATATATATATATATATATATATATATATATATATATATATATATATATGTGTGTGTGTGTGTGTGTGTGTGTGTGTGTGTGTCTGTGTGTGTGTGACTGTGTGTGTGTGTGTGTGTGTGTGTGTGTGTGTGTGTGTGTAATACACCGGGTCGGTCAGGATCACTTGATGGTCGTGATCGTCAGCTTTTACCCTCCCGGAAGGGAGCTGAAAGCTCATATAGTCCGATCTAAGGGCAAGGCTGTGACCTTCACACACGCACACACTCGTCCCCTTGCTCCAGGGGGACAGTAACCACCCACTTCGTCAGTGAAACTTTTCGCAACCTGAGCGAGGAGCGAACTCCCGTCTACCAGATGGCAAGCGAGAACGTTACCACTGCACCAGCGAGCGGTGTGTGTGTGTGTGTGTGTGTGTGTGTGTGTGTGTGTGTGTGTGTGTGTGTGTGTGTGTGTGTGTGTGTGTGTGTGTGTGTGTGTGTGTGTGTCATCGATACATGAAAAAAACTAACAGTTGGACTTGAACAGCTGTAGGTTGAAGTTTGGGGGAAAGAAGTCTGGGGAAGTGAGTTCCAAAGAGATGCAGTTCGGGGAGTAAAAGATTTCTGATAGGTAGATGCTATGTAATATGATTGTGTGACATTCCAGTCATGAACGCTACCAGATGCCTGTGTAGCAGAGGGGAAGGCGTGGAAATGTGGCACGATAAATGCAACTTCGTCTGAGCATTTCCCATAAAAGTATCTGTAAAATAATTCAAGGGAGGCAGCACACCTTGTAACTTGTAGAGGAGGTAGTTTATTTGTAATGGCAGCGTTATTAATAATTCTAACGGCTTTGTTCTGAATTTTGTCTAGTTGTTTTAGTGCACCCTGTCCACATCCATTCCACAAGGGTGAGCAGTATTGTAGCTGAGAGCGCACATGACTTATAAATTACAGCTTACTGCTCGTCAGTGAAGAAGCTACGAACTCTGTACAACAATCCAAGTTTCTTTGAGACGGTTTTAGCAAGTGAACTGACATGATGGGTCCAGCTGAGAACACTGTTGAGTGAAACTCCGAGAATTTTAATACTTTTAGAGACAGGAATAAATGGTAATATTGAAGGTAATACAGGAATCTAGCAATATATGTCTATTAGTAAATTGTATATATTTGGTTTTACAAACATTAACTGAGACAAGGTTTTATCCCCGTTCATTGATCGTAGATAAGTCTTGATTTATGAAGATGCCTGTACTGTGTTGTGGGTTAGAGATATTAAACTCTGTGAAAGGGTGTATACGAGAGAATGAATTGTGAAGTGCTGAGTCATCTGCATATGAATGGATAGGATTATGAGTGACAGATAAGGGATCATTAGTATGAATTAGGAACTGGGTTGGAGCCAGAACTGATACTTGTGGCATGCTAGCGTTATGAGGCAGTGGGTTTTATTTTTGGTAAGTATAAAAATTACTGACCAGTTTTAATGAAAATTTAATACAAAAAGGAAAACATAAATTTTATTTGTATATGAACAAATTTAGGACTGGTAGCTTAAAAATGATCATATTGTTGAATACCTCTTAGCTTTGGCAATTTAGGTTTAAGTAAAAATTTCAAACGATTTTCTCAAATAATCTTTTCCCATCTTTCATTTTCATATATCAACTTCAAACTTTCTACACACGTAAGTAGGTATCTTATTTGTGTTATATTAAATTTTCATGAGAATTGGTCTGTAATCTTTATACTTACCCAGGGTATAGGCCACTGCCCCTTAACTGAGTGGAAATTGGAATAAACACAATCTACTTTTATCTTTCACTGAAATATGAGGAAATCACAGGAACAAAAGGCGTTAGTCCCTAGCAAGGGAGTTTGGATAGCAGGGAACGGTGCTACACTCTGTCAAAAACTTGAGAAAAATCAAGGGCTACTGCATGAGTTTCTCCATGTTGGTCAATTGATTGATGGATGGTTTCAGTAAGGAGATTGAGTATATTAATGGTGAATCTTTCGTGGTGAAATCCATGCTGTCTATCACTAATTAAGTTGTTGGATTCAAGATGTTGAACTATGTGATTATTCATTACAATTTCAAATACTTTACAAAGAGAAGAGGTGATAGCTATTGGTCTGTAATCAGAGGGGTCAGAGGAACTTCCTTTCTTCGGAATTGGGTGGATAATGGTTTCTTTCCAAAAATTAGGGAATGAAAAAGTATGCATGCATAGTCTGAATAATTTATCTGCAATAGGAGCAAGCTCTGGGGAGCACTTTTTCAAAACAATTCGAGGAATTCCACGTGGGTCTGGAGCTTTGTCGGTTGGTAAATTGTCTAGAATGGATTTTACGTATCTTGTTTGTAATTTACGTGGAGCAATTTCGGGGGAGTCAAGTTCTAGTACTGGAACGTTCTGGCTGACTTCCTCTGATGTAGATTTCTGGCATATATATATATATATATATATATATATATATATATATATATATCTATCTCTCTATCTATATATCTATCTATATATATATATATATATATATATATATATATATATATATATATATATATGGAGCCTCTGTAGTACAGTGGTAAAGTGTGCGTTTTCGTACACTGAAGAACGAGGGTTCACGCACCGCCGGGTAACAAACTTTTCAAGTGTTCTTCAGGCCACGTACTACATTGGCGGACTCAAGGGGTGCTGTGGATGAACCAGTGTCACATACTGTAAGGTATGCTTGCACCCAGTCGGCTTGCGCGGGCCGATTACACTTGGTTCACGGACTATACATACATGCAAAGCCATTCATACACAACGATTACACTTACAAGCACTTCTCACCCTACATACAATCTCTACCAGACAGCCTAAGCCACTTGGTAGAGATACATTGGCTGCATTGTTCCCACTTCTGTTGGGATAGCCCGGTCTTGCAGTGTATGCTCAAACGGCTGATGTGATGAGATGATATATATATATATATATATATATATATATATATATATATATATATATATATATATATATGCAAACTAACCACAGGAGAAATGAAAGGAGCGACAGTGAGTACTTTCGTATATTACATCTTCAGACAGAGTGAGACAGAAACGTAAAGGGTAGAGGTCTTTTATGCACACCCGCAGCAGGTAGGGGCACACAGAACAATGGATGACCTGAGTTTTTACCTACAGCTTAACTTATGGTCACCTGCAGCAAGGACTGGAACACAACAAAGGATTACCTGAATCTAAAATTGCATGTGACAAAGGAGAAGGGATTAGGAGGGGAGGAAAGGGGAGTGGGTGGGTGGGGGAAGGGGGAGGGGAGGGAGGGGAAGGGGGAAGGGGAGAGGGGGGAGGGAGGAGGGGATAAATACTGCTGCTTAACTTAAGACCTAGAGGATTAATGCTTGATGTGTCCCACACAGGTGTGACTACACCACCAGGAGATGACAGGGAACAATCACGTGTTAGTCTGGGGGATACTGCTTTAAAATTAATTCAGTTAATTTATCACACTTAAAATGACCATAGCTCATGTTTACATTCTTTTCATATGTGCCAGAAATTAGACAAGATTCTATTACATTTCTTTCATCTAAGCTTTTTGATCTTGCTAGAATCTTAGAGCCTGTCCAGTCAATATGGTGATCACTGGATGCTTTGTGCTGAAATAAACCACTACTCTGTTGGGCTGTCCTTACGCTGTATTTATGTTGTGAGATTCTAGTTTCCAAATCTTTTCCAGATTGTCCTATGTAAAATTTGTTACAGCTTTTACACGGGATTTTGTAAACAACGCCTGAATTACTGAAAGGGCTGTTCTTGATGAGGGTTTTTTTGATGGTGTTCTCATATTTGAATACAACTTGTACATTGAGTTTCCTCAGTATGTGAACAACATCAAGAAAATTTTCATGGAAGGGGAGGACAAGGGTTCTTTGAATGTTCTGGCGATCTGACTTATTAGTTTTTCCTTCAAGGAATCGTTTCTTGGCTGTATTGTGGCACTGAGTTAGTATGCATTGTGGATAATTTAGGTTCTTTCCAATATTCTGAATCATTTTTAGTTCATCATCTAAAAATTGTGCTCTTAGGTACATGGATATGAACACAGATCTTTTTACATTAATATGATGGTTTGAATAGTAATGAACATATGACATAATATTTGTAGGTTTTTTGTATACCTTAGTCTTCAAAACATTTTGGTCCCTGATAACTTTTACATCCAAAAATGGCAATTCATTATCCATTTCCATCTCATGAGTAAACTTAATCGACGGAACTAACGAATTTAATTGCAGGAGAAATTCATCAATGGGAAGACTGTTAGGCCAGAAGCACAGGATATCATCAACATATCGGAGCCAAACTATGTTTTGCTCCTTTATGGAGGTCAGTAAATGTTTCTCAAAGTATTCCATGTAAATATTTGCCAGAACTGGGGAGAGGGGATTACCCATGGCCATACCAAATTTTTGTGTGTAAAATTTACCTTCAAAGGTAAAAGAAGAGTTCACAATGCACAATTTAATTAGCTTGATAATGTTTTCAGAGGGAATACCATCAGTGTTACTACCCAGAATGCTTGCCAGGAAAGTTAAAACATCATCAACAGGGACATTTGTGAATAATGATTTAACATCAATGCTGACTAATTTGTAGGGGTACATGACATTTAGAGATTTTAACTTTCTTACCAAATCCTCATTGTTTTGTACAAATGAATCAGATATAGTGCCTACAACAGGGGACAACAGTGTTACAAGCCACTTGGAGAGCTTGTATGTCGTAGAGCCTACAGAGCTTACAATTGGCCTGATGGGGTTGTTTGGTTTGTGAGTTTTAATCAAGCCATACATATATGGTGCAGATGGATTTTGCACAGAGAACTGTTTGATCAAGTCATCCCTTCCTCTTAGCAAGGTCTTGATTTCTTTATGGAATTTTCTACTTTGTTTTTCAGTTGGATCACTTCTTAGTTCACTGTAGGTATTGGTGTCATGAAACAGTTCACTCACTTTTTCAAAGAACCCTTGTCCTCCCCTTCCATGAAAATTTTCTTGATGTTGTTCAAATACTGAGGAAACTCAATGTACAAGTAGTATTCAAATATGAGAACACCATCAAAAAAACCCTCATCAAGAACAGCCCTTTCAGTAATTCAGGCGTTGTTTACAAAATCCCGTGTAAAAGCTGTAACAAATTTTACATAGGACAATCTGGAAAAGATTTGGAAACTAGAATCTCACAACATAAATACAGCGTAAGGACAGCCCAACAGAGTAGTGGTTTATTTCAGCACAAAGCATCCAGTGATCACCATATTGACTGGACAGGCTCCAAGATTCTAGCAAGATCAAAAAGCTTAGATGAAAGAAATGTAATAGAATCTTGTCTAATTTCTGGCACATATGAAAAGAATGTAAACATGATCTATGGTCATTTTAAGTGTGATAAATTGTTAACTGAATTAATTTTAAAGCAGTATCCCCCAGACTAACACGTGATTGTTCCCTGTCATCTCCTGGTGGTGTAGTCACACCTGTGTGGGACACATCAAGCATTAATCCTCTAGGTCTTAAGTTAAGCAGCAGTATTTATCCCCTCCTCCCTCCCCCCTCTTTTCTTCCCCCTTCCCCTCCTCCCCTCCCCCTTCCCCCTCCCTCCCACTCCCCTTTCCTCCCCTCCTAATCCCTTCTCCTTTGTCACATGCAATTTTAGATTCAGGTCATCCTTTGTTGTGTTCCACTCCCTGTTGCAGGTGACCATAAGCTAAGCTGCAAGTAAAAACTCAGGTCATCCATTGTTCTGTGTGCCCCTACCTGCTGCGGGTGTGCATAAAAGACCTCTACCCTTTACGTTTCTGTCTCACTCTGTCTGAAGATGTAATATACGAATGTACTCACTGTCGCTCCTTTCATTTCTCCTGGGTTTAGTTTGCATATATATATATATATATATATATATATATATATATATATATATATATATATATATATATATATATATATACACACCTGGCGTTCCCTGGCCAAAAAGGCAGACACTCTAATCCTACTAAATTTTGTTCTTGTTCAATCTTTCTACTCCAGGAAGACCACGTATCTCTGATGCTATGAAAGAGGGATTATAAGAGGTCCAGGAACCTTCTATTTCAGCTTTCACTTACTAATCCACAGTATTTGTGCGCACTTGTTCACTTTTACCAGTGACCTCAAATTACCTCCAACCGGCGACCTCAAATGACCTCGCAGATCAAACTCTCACAGCCTATGTCTGAACTGGAGGTCATGTGAGTTTCCATGCCAAAAATTGGGCTGTTGGGTCCAGTCGTCCGAGCGTGTATTATCTGTGACCTCAAATGACCTCCAACGAGTGACCTCAAATGACCTTCGACCAGCAACCTCAAATGACCTAGGAGGTCAACTTCACATAGATTATGTTCGAACTGGAGGTCCTGTGAATCTCCATGCCAAAAATTGGGCTGCTGGGTACAGCCGTTCGAGGGTGTATTACCGGTGACCTCAAATGACCTCTGACTAGTGACCTCAAATAACCTGGGAGGTCAATATCACATTGCCTATGTCCGAACTGGAGGTCATGTGAGTTTCTCTGCCACTAATTGGGCTGCAAAGGTACCCGGCGTTTCCCAGGCCAAAAAGACGAACAATTTACTGGTGATCTCAAATAACCCAGATGTGAATTTAGACCTACCTAAACCCATCCTTGGGTTGCCCTAATTCAGAATATGTATGGGCCTGGGGGTCTCTGGCCCTTAGTTTGGGTGTAAATGAAAAACAAAGAAACAACACGGCTCTTTTATTAATATACCATACTGCATATGCATATATATATATATAAGAAATCCCTCCAATATCCGATGTAATAGAGCCATAGGCGGGTCCGGATAGTGCTCCTGTCCGGATATTGGGCCTCAGCTTATGGGCTTGTACTTATGGACCCTAACTCAGAAAAACACCTATACAACTCCCTCTGGACATGCATAGCACCTATTTAAGACCCAAATCACACAATAAGGGACATAAAAGACTGAATTAAATGCAAAAGAAGCATAAAATGAGGTTTTTGAGGTAGGTTCATACAATATTCAACATTCTGGGTACTTACAAGTCCCTGGCTCCTGGACTGGTAGTTATGGACCCTAACCTAGCCTAACTCAGAAAAATACCATCCTACTGCACATGCATAGCACCTAAGACACAGCATATTCACACCAATAATGGACATAAAAGAGTGAAATGAGGTGTTTAAGGTAAGTATAGTATGTAAAATACAGTAGCATACAGTATGAAACATTCTGCCTACTTACAGCATGGCCATCTCGATGAATAACCGCCTCCTCTCAGACTCTGACAGTAAGAAGGAATTCCTGAAGCACTTGCAGTACACTGTTCATGAAGTCTTGCACTGAACTTAGTCATTCGCACTCAGAAGTCCATTCTCTTCACAGTGCGCACTCTTGTCTAACTTATGCTCCATTGTAACTTAAGTGTTGCACTTTGCACTTTAACTCTTTCCACTCTTATAACGATTTTCTAAAGCAAAAACACACAAGTCTATTTACGTTACATTTAGTTCAAAAATTGTCTTTTCACTCACAACTGTAAATCCTAAACACAATGCACTGTTTTTTTCACTGCACAACACTGTAAATTCCCGTGTGGTCTAGTGGAGAAGTTCTTGGCGTCTATTCACTGTCAGAGTCCGAGAGTATTACTGGCAGGTGACATAGGGGTGCGTCGCTGGGTCGTGGTAATGGTGTACCCACTGCAGACAACTCTGAAGACAGACGCAAACTCACGTTGAGCGGTGACTCCACCGTGGCTGATGTGCTGGGCTGTGGCTTGGAGCATGAGGGCCTGTCTTGGGGAGGCAACGGAGTGGAGCCAGGGCTGGGCACAGTGGGGGTCACAGGCCTGAAAAAACTGTCAATCATTGATTGACGCAAGGAACGACGATTCTGACGATTGATGATGCGCTGCCTGAAAGCACACACTTCCTCTACAAATCCCAAGGGCCCCATCTCCCTGTCGAAGTCCGGGTGTTCCAGGTAGTCGAGAACGAACTCTAGTTGTTCCCAGAGTGCGCTCAGCTTGAGGATGGCTGGAGTTGTGTCATGCTGAGAGGAGTCCGCACCATCGTCGCCGTCCTCTTCGGAATCTTCAAGCTGGGTACTGACACCTGCAACTGAAGATGCGATCTCAATATCAGACAATGTCTGATACCCAGGATCGCCCTCGTCGTCATCCAACCACTCACGCACATCGTCCACATCAACATTGTTGCCATATGTACGTAGACGTGCATGGAAGTCATCCACGTCAAAACCTAGGAAATCGTACTCCACATCCGTTCCAAGAAGCAGATGAGACCAACCATTTTCTAGAGTCTTGACAGGGATTTCCTTCCATGCACTGGCCCAGTTGTAGATTGCAGACATGATGTAGCGGCGAAGGTTTTCCAAAGTCCGCTGGCCTCGCTTGTCCCATCCCTCCCTGCACTCGTCCTCGTCCTCGAGAACAACCATCACCTCGTCCAGGAACTTCCTTCGTTATAGCCTCTTCATTGCCACGATCACTCCTTTGTCCATTGGTTGGATGAGAGCAGTCGTATTAGGTGGCAGAAACACGCACCTAATTCTGCCATCCTCAGCCACCAAATCCTTGGCACACAGGTGGGCAGGTGCATTGTTGAGGAGAAGGAGGGCCTTTACCTGGTCGCGTGGGATTCCCAGTGTCTCCGTCTGGTAATGTATGACCTCCTTGACGAAATGGCGGTGGAACCAGTCTTTGATGATCAGCATGCCTTCAAAGAATGGTACCAGGCGACAGGAGGGACATCCATCACCCCACGAAGACACCGAGGCTGCTTTGCACGGCCAACAATAACGGACTTAAGCCGGTGCATGCCATTAGCATTGGCACAACACAAAGCAGATATCCGTTCCTTGGAGAGCTTGCGGCCAGGTACACGCTTCCCCATCTCCTCGGCTAGAGTGTTCGTTGGCAAAGAGTGATAGAATAAACCAGTTTCGTCAGCGCTGTAGACTTGACTGAGAGTGAGGCACTCCCTGCCGATCAAGCCCTTCACCTTGTGCCAAAACTCATCAACTCCATCCTCGTTAGCGTCCCAAGCTTCGCCATGAGCATTACGGTTGGTAAGGCCATGCCGTAACTTAAATGCGAAGAGCCAACCCTTGGATGCCTTGAAGTCTAGGGCGTCGTGAAGCCTGGCGAACTTCTCAGTAGCAGCCTTCAGCTCCGTACCACATACCATCACACCAGCAGCACGTTGCTGTCGATACCAAATCAACGTGGAGCGGTCGACTTCAGCAAACTTGGGAGTAAACATCACCTTCCTCTCCATGTTGCGTTTGCTTCTCGACGAGAAGTCAGCCGTGTACTGCATGAGTTTGTCTCGGGATCTCTTAATATCAAACAAAGTAGATTGGGCCAGGCTGAACTTGCGGAGGATGCGGGAAGAAGACCACCCCGCATCTACTTTCTCCAATATCTCCCGTTTCTTCTCCAGAGTCAACACCACTCTCTTCCTCTTCTCAGGCAGTGGGGCCATCATCACACACACGAAGGAGAGGCACAAGAGCAGCAGGAGTACCTGCAGCAGGTAAGGCACTACCACAAAAGCGAGCACGTGGGCAGCCATGACGACGAGCATGCACTTGCGACGTGAGAAAGGCGGAAAGTGGGGAGGATGCAGGCGCGCTCTAGCAGACATCGGAGGAAGGACGTGCCACAACAAAGCTGTCCCACCCCGCGCGCCAAGTTCAAATTACGGGCGGGAAAAAAATCTTTTTTTTTTTTTTTTTTTTTTTTTTTGCGGTTTTCGGACCATTTTGGGAATATTGGATCCCGGGACAATTATGTCCGGTTAGTGGTGATGTTCGGATATTGGGCGTTCAGATATTAGATGGATTACTATATATATATATATATATATATATATATATATATGTATACAGTATATATATATATATATATATATATATATATATATATATATATATGTATACAGTATATATATATATATATATATATATATATATATATATATATATATATATATATATATATATATATATATATATATATATATATATATATATATATATATATATATATATATATATATATATATATATATATATATATATATATATATATATATATATATATACAGTACATTTATATGTGTGTGTGTGTGTGTGTGTGTGTGTGTGTGTGTGTGTGTCAATATTTCATACACTCCTTTATCTGACGAGTTTTAGTCTAAACAAACGATAGTAAATTTACATAAGTCTCTTAGGAGATTAGGGTATAATTAATATTATAACTCACCAGTAATTATCTCCTTATATCCTAGCTAGTTCCCTCCGATTGGGCCAAATCATAAAGGTTACTTTTTTTATGCTATGAAGAAGGAAGAAAAGGCCAGGAGCCTGCAAACTGTTCCTCCCAAGAAAAAAACAAAATACAAGAGAGAGCCAAATTCAAGATCACATCATTTCGAGATGCCTGGACACACTGCATTTGAAAGACTGGAGATCATAGCTAGCAGGAAATACAGACAGAGGGAGACAGTTCCAGAGTTGACCTAGTGTATAAATAAAGGACTGGGAGTAACGGCTAACTCTTGCATTAGAGAGCTGAACAGAAAAGGGATGAGAGTTTGCTACTAAATGCGTGCTACGTACCCGTGGTAGAGGTGGAGGGATGCAAACAGAAAGTTCAGAGTAGCAGTGACCATTGAAGTAGCAGTAAAAAAGAGATAAGGATGCAACAGCGCAGCGAAGAGACAGAGGTTGAAGGAGTCAGTAAGGGGAGGAGAGTTAATGAGACGAAAAGCTTTTGACACCACCCTATTGAGAAGAGCTGTATGTGGAGAGTCTCCCCATACATGAGAGTTGCACCCTACACAGGGGCGAATATAACCCATGTATAAAGTCAACAACCATGCAGGGGTAAAGAAGGAACAGAGTCGGCATAGCACACTTAATCTCTTGGAAGCAGATTGTACACGAAATGTAATATGATCCCTCCAAGATAAGTCCCGAGTGAATGAAACATTAGTGGGTACTCCTGTGGAAGATTTTGTCGGGTTGGTAAGTGTAAAAAGTGAGTCTTTGATGCATTAAAAACAATAAGATTATTTTTACCCCTCTTAGAGATACGAGCCAAGGCAGACATTTGGTGTGCCAAAGCCTCATCCATTGTTTGTTGAAGTAACTGTTGAGATGGACGTAGCGGGAACCGAATGGAGAGGTGAAGGATGATGTCATCAGCATACGAGTGGATAGGGTTAGATGTACAGTTTAGAAGGTCATTGATGAATAAAAGGAAGAGTTGATGATAGGACAGAGCCCTGAGGAACACCACTGTTGATAGATCTAGGAGAAGAACCATGGCCGTCTACAACGGCGCTATAGAACGACCAGAAAGGAAGGTAGAGATGAAAGCACAGATAGAAGAACAGAAACCGTAAGAGGACAGTTTGGAAATTAAACATTTATGCCAGACTCGACCGAAAACCTTTGAGATGTCAAGTGCAATGGCAAGCTTTCGCCAAAGTCCCTAAAGGAGGATGCCCAGGAGTCCGAAAGGTAGATGAGAAGATTGCTAGTGGAGTGTCCTTGACAGAACCCATACTGATGATCAGAAAGAAGGTTGTGATGGTAAAGATGCTTTAAAATTTTGCTATTAAGAATTGACTCAAAAACTTTTGAGACACCGGATGTTAAAGCAATTGAACGATAGTTAGGGGGTTGGGAATGGTCACCCTTCTTTGGGACTGGCTGAATGAGAGCAAACTTCAGCAAGAAGGAATGGTACAAGTTGACAGACAAAGGCAAAAGAGTTTACCTAGGCAGGATGTAAGCACAGAAGCACAGTTCTTGAGAACAGCAGGAAGGACTCCATCAGGCCCATATGCCTTGTTAGTATGGAGGCCAGTGATGGCAGAAAATACACCAGCTGAAGAAATTTTAATGTCAGCCATGAGGAATTCTGAGGGGAGAAGTGATGGAGGAACAGCAATGGGATCATCTAAGGTGGAACTGGAGGAGAAAATCTGAGCGAAGAGATCTGCTTTATCAGAGGAAGAAATATATACAGAACCATCAGAGTAGAAAAGAGGAGGGGAGGATGATGAGGTAAATTTGTTAGAAAGAGTTTTGGCAAGGTGCCAAAAGGAGTGGGAAGAATTCGAGTTGGAGAGTTGAGAGCATTTAGTACAGATGAAATTATTTTTTGCGGAGCGAAGAACGGAATCAGTATGATTCCGGGCAGTAACATAAAAAAAATGTGATTCAGGGGTGGGTTGGCTCTGGTACCATTAATAGGCCCTCTCCTTGTTGTGGACATCATTAGAACAAACGTGATTAAACCGTGGTTTTCTTGCATTAGTCAAAGAATATGAGAAGAGAATGTATGCTTCCATGCCTGAGAGAATAACCTCTGTAATGCACAAGGCACACTCAGATGGCTCCTGGCCATGGAAGCAATAATCATTCCAGAGAAAATCAAAGAAGTACTGCCTGAGGGCCTCCCAATTCGCAGCTCCAAAGTGCCACAGTCGACGTTTCTTTGGAGGGTCCACAGGCCATACCGGAGTGATAGGACAGGTTAAGGTAATAAGGTTGTGATCGGAGGAGTCCAAGAGAGAGGAAAGATTAACAGTGTAAGCAGAAGGATTAGATGTAAGGAAGAGGTCAAGTATGTTGGAGTTCTCTCCAAGGCGGTCTGGGATATGGGTAGGGTGCTGTACAAGCTGCTCTAGGTCATTAAGGATAGAAAAGATGTAGGCTTGTTCACCAGGTGGATCAGTGAAAGGAAAGGAGAGCCAAAGGTGGTGGTGAACATTGAAATCTCCTAGAATGGAGAGTTCAGAGAATGGAGAAATGGATGGAATGTGTTCCATCTTAGAAGCAAGATAGTCGAAGAATTTTTGATAGTCAGTAGAATTATGGGATAAGTAAACAGCACAGATATATTTAGTCAGAGAATGACAGGAAAGCCGAAGCAGAGCGTAGAGAATTCAGAAGAATCAAGTTCAGGAACACAAGAGCAAGATAGGTCGTTGCGTACATATACACAACAGCCACCTTTGGCTTTGAAATGAGTATAGAGAAAGTAGGAGGATACAGAAAATGGTTTGCTGTCAGTTGCCTCAGACAGCTGAGTCTCGGTAAGGAAGAGAAGGTGGGGTTAGAGGAGAGGTGGTGCTCAACAGAGCGAAAGTTAGAGAAAAGGCCACAAATGTTGCAGAAACGAAGAAGTGTCAGACAGTGGTTCCAGGCATCTCGCTGAGTCTTCACCAGGAGAGGGGCGGATGGTAGGGGCATTTATGGTCCCCCCCCAGGGACTCCGAGGCTGTGTACTGAGATGCCATGTTTTGTTGTTTGAATTTTGAAAAGGAAGTGTAGTGTGTACTGTGCATGCAAAATGTTATTGACAGTTAGAGAAATTTGTATTGGAGAGCATGCTGGCCTACTATCTGAGTTACTGAGACACTGAAAAGGTTCAGCAAAGGGGAATGGTCAGGAACTAGTCCTGAGGGCTGATGAAACTGGAGGTCTAGCTCTCCCTGTCATCAACTTTCCATTCACCTTGGGAGTACTGCCCTGCTCTACTGGTGCTACAGTTGGGATAACAGATGACGATGGGCCTGAGGTCTCGGTTGGTTTGCCTGGGGCTTCCAAGTGTCCTTAGGTACGTATTATACAGCGTGCAACTTGAACAGGCTTAAGAAACAGAGTGGTAGAAATGGCGAGTCTCTTCCCCCTAATAGGATTTTGAGATGCCAACTATTTATCAGTTACAATTGGCTAAATACAGTACAGTTAAATTACTTCATGAATTATACAAGGCAAATCTAACTTAATTTAAACTTAGTTTTAAATCAACTAAAGCCAAATATTTCCTTTATCTATGTAATATGTATTAAACACTCATCCTCTTTTCATGTGAGGGCACGCCATCCCGCCATGTAGGCGCAGTTAGGTCGATGGAAAATTCGTACTGTAAGTATTTACATGCATTAACAATATAGTTGTCCACAATGGTTAAACACAGTAGCATTTAATTTATTAATGATAAGAATTATGAAACAGAACGTAATCTCTGAGCTGTAAAACTGCTTGAATAAGTCATTAACGCTCTCCGGGTTTTCCTTTCCTTTTAAAAGGGACAACACTTTTAAGAAGTAAAGAGCACAGCTGCTCTGGGGGAAAATATTTCCCACAGTTTTGGGGCCGGACAAAAAAGGACATGCTGTAATATGTTATGTGACCCTTAGCCAGGAGCTCTCTCCATAGGTCTCGAGAACCTTGTGCTGCAGACCTTCTAGGTCGTGCATCTTGACCCAATTGCTCTCCACCATCCACTGTCTCTGGGGTAGCTGTTAACTCAAGGGTCATCAGTTTATCAATAGTTTTTATATTGGTATGTCCCCTACATTTAATTTTTACAAGTCTCAGCACCCCCTCCAAATCTGGATGTGTGGAGATCACTTTAGTTAATGGTCGCTGGGATCTTGGTTGTTCTGTTTTTACTAAGACCACATCTGCTATTTTTATGACTGACTTATTGTTGGCAGCTTGAGCCCCATAAAATCTTTCTCTTAGGCTCAAAATATATTCTTCGTTCCAATGTCTATACCAGGTGTCCAGTGCCTTTTTCAGACGTTGATATCCTTCACGCAGATGTTGTCCTAAATCATTATTTTCTATTGTAGTATCATTTACTTCCTCCTGGATATCCACACGAGGCACCGGATGGAGCTTCCTGCCATACAACATATGGGCCAGTGTCAATGCCTCAGTTGAAATGCTAGTGTCATCCAGATAGGTTAAAGGTCCATCATTAATCCTACCCTCAATTTCAGTTATCAATGTTCTTAGCTCCTCTCTGGTGATCTTAGTTCTGTGTAAGGTTTTCCTTAGGCAGTTCTTCACAATACCAATCATTCGTTCGGTAAATCCATTTTGCCATGGTGCTCTTGGAGCTATGAACTGCCAGGTACAATTTCGGATTCCCAGCGCCGACTTAACCTTTGGGATATTCATTTTTTTTTTTTTTAAGTAGAGGTGCTGCTCCAACGAGATTGGTTCCGTTGTCACTTATTAATATATTAGGACAAGACTTTCTAGCTGTAAATCTTCTAAATGCTTTCAGGAATGTCTATGAACTTAAATCTTCTGCCATTTCTAGATGGATTGCCCTTGTGTAGGTGCAAGTAAACAAACATATATACACCTTATGGGGAATTCCCTCACTCCTAACAGTTATAGCCCCTGTGTAATCAACTTCAATTACCTTGAAGGGCCGACTTACATTTACTCTATCCTTTGGTAATCCAGGTGGTCCTGGATAATCATATGGACGTTGTTCATACCTCCTACATATAATGCAACTCTTGAGATATTTCTTTACGACCTGTCTACCCTCAGGGATCCAATACCTTTCTCGGATTCAGGCAAAAGCCTGCGGCACACCTCCGTGAAGAGTTAACTCATGGGCTTCCTTAACAATTAACTATACAAAATAATCATTCTTGGGTAACAGTATAGGATGTCTAGTTTGAAAAGGCAAGTCAGCCTTTACTATTCTGCCACGGCATTTAATTAGACCCTTTCCGTCTAAGAATAATCCTAAATCTCTTATCAGCTTTTTATTGCTGCTAGTGCCTTGGCATAAAAGGTCAAAAAATTTTCTGTAACATTTTCTTTGAAGCTTTTTCAGCCAATATTCCATGGCATCAAACTCCTCAAACCCCACTTTCTTATTCAAAAATTTAACAACTAATTTAGTAGTGTTAAGAAGTTGTCTGATTGATGAAAATCTACTAGTGTCAGTTATATTTGTCTCAAGTACTACAGGATCCAAGTTTACTACACAGACATCAGCAACACAATACCGGTTCTGCTCAGGCCAATCTTTAGTGAGTAACCATTTAGGACCTTTAAACCACAAGTTATCTTTGATCAGTCACTTTACTGTCGAACCTCTAGAGAGCAGATCAGCTGGGCTTTGCTTGGAGGATACATGCATAAATTTAAATTTGGAAGACAGTTCTTTTAGTCTTCACTCTGTTGCGTACGAAAGGAATTTTACCGTCTTCCTTTCCTATCCAATAAAGACAAATCTCACTGTCAGTCCATATATAAATATCCTGAAACTGAGTATCAAGAGTAGCGGTTAAATACCTGGCCAATTTAGTTCCTACTTCTATGGAAGCTATTTCCATTTGAGGTAGGGTTCTTCCTTTAATTGGTGCAACTCTGGCTTTGGACATAATAATTTTACTATCCTCTCCTATTGTGCAGTAAGCTACTGCTCCATAGGCCCTTTGAGAAGCATCACAAAATATATGCAAATGTGACCTCATTACAGTTTATCTTCCTGGGAATACATACACCTGATGTTTTTTTTTCAAATTCCATTCTAATCTGTTCCCATTGTTCAATATACTCTCACCTAACTCAGTGTACCAGTCTAATTTTTCTCGCCAAGCCTCCTATACTAAACATTTGTCCCTAATAACTATAGGACCGACAAACCCTAATGGATCAAATGACATGGAGACCTGACTTAACAGGGACCTCTTGGTGAGTGACATCAGTGAACTTCATTGATTTCAAACTTATTTCATCAGCTCTTGTATCCCAGTAAAGACCCAACACATTTTGAGTTTTGGGAATGTTAGAATCTGGATAGTCCTCTTGTATTTTATTCCTCAAAGGAGGTGAATTTGCATTCCAGCTCTGTAACGGCAAATTTGCCTTCCCACGTTCGGAATTGGCCACTTCATAAGCCTTCAATGCGTCCGTCTCTGTATCAGCAACACCTTGCAAATTATCCATATAAAAAGCCTGCCTTATTTCTGGGCATTTGGCTTTTCCAAAATGATGCTTCAAAGTGTTGCAAAGTAGGAAAGGACTAGCACAAGAGCCAAAGAGCACCAATCGGAAACAGTAAGTTTTCAATGGACTATCCTCATTTTGAGGATCATGAGGCCAGAGGAATTCTGTAAAATTCCTATCTTCCTCTCTCAATCCTATTCTGAGAAAAGCCTTACTAATGTCTGCTGTATAAGCATAAGGTTTCTCTCTAAATCTTAGTAATGCATTCCCTAACTTCTCTGTTAGTGTAGGTCCAGAGTATAGCCAATCGTTCAAGCTAGCTGATCCCTTGGACGCTTTACTGCTACAATTGAGAACTATGCTTATGGGAGTTGTTACTGAATCCTTGCTTGCAGCAGGATGTGGTGCCCTTCTTTATGATTAACAGGGAATTCTACTTCTTCTATCAATTTATTCTTCAATTGATCTTTTATAATATTATCATGTATGGTTAGATGTTCTGGTTTATCTCTCAACTTTCTTAGTAGAGAATTTAACTGAGCCTTAGCTACTTGGTAATTTGTTGGAAACTCCGAATGGTTTAGTTTCCAAGGTAATCCTACCCAATACTGTCCATCCTTAAGTTCTACAGACTGGTTATACAAATCCAAAGTTATTTTATCTTCAGGGGTTGGTTCCTCAGAGTGTATTCCCACACTGTCCAGGTCCCACAATTTGTGTACAGGTTCAATTTTTTCATCCAGCAAGTCATTTATCTGAGTAGGTTCTAATTCTGCACCTATTCTAGCTACCATCAATGGCTGTGTGGGGGTAACAAAGACTGAGTCTACTTGTTTGGCCTCTCCTTGAACTTGTTTTGGAAAAGGCAACTGACCCATAATAAGGTTACCTCCTGGACTCGAACAACTGTACTTTATTCTACTTGAAAGTCCTATGTAGGCATCTTCCACAATACTCTGAACCAGTTATCATTTTTATGGGACCCACAGTATCTGATTCCACATTAATTTTAGCCTACCTAATCCCTGAGCTTTGTAGATGATCAGAGGTTTCCTTCATTCCTTATATATATATATATATATATATATATATATATATATATATATATATATATAGATATTTGTTTCCATATTATCCAGTACAGCTGCTGTTATACGGCATGTATATCTGCCTAGTTGTATTACAGGTCTAACTAAATTAAAGGACTGTGCTTCCTTAGTAGTTAAAAACCCTGTAATGTCTAGATTTACCTTCCCAATAATAGGTAATTTAAATTTCAACTGCAGCAATGAAGGTTTTCTGTGCACCTTTTTGAAAAGAGTACTTGATAATATGTTTCTATTTTCTATCATTACCTTCACATTTGCAACTGGAACTGCAGCTGGCATTATTACTGGAATATTCGCTTTCGTAACTGTCATACTGACACTTGCAGTTTTAGGAACCTCGTACTTCATCATCCTTAGGCATTAAGCACTGTGATGATTGGCTTTTTACATTTGAAACAAAGATTTAATTTAATCCTGCAGTTCGCGGAAGTGTGTTCGGAATTCATGCAAATCATACATCACCCCATTTCCTGAAGCCTCACTATTCTAGAAGCGTAATCAGGATAATGTTGACAAGATGCACTGGAATGTTGTTCACCACAAAGTACACAAACTTTCCTGTCCTTTACCACTGAAATTTATACCTCATTTTCATCAGCTTGTCTATTCCTTGTCTTTAATGTTTTATCCTCAGATTTTAAGGAAAAGTACCAATCTCTTCTTTAGGTGCAGACTTAGCCGTCCCTGACTAAAGTTTCCCAACCAGTTGGTTAGTGGTTCTTTTCCTTATTTCATCTTTCTGTTTAATCTCAGCGGGCTTTACTGTTCCTTGCAAATGTTTACAGAGTTGCATTAAGCCCTCTTCAATCTCCTCACAGGAGAAATCATCCTTTTGGGACCTCCCATACAAGGCATCCTTGGTTCTAGGTAGAAGCTTTAAGGACAATTCTAGAAAGCACCGAACCTGCAACTTTAACATCGTCATAAGTACCTTAAGTCTTTAAAATACAACTCATCGCAATCCAAAAATTTTGCAAGGAATCAAAATCATGTTTAGGTATGGGTAATTCATTTAGAGCCTTCAGTAATTGGGTAATTACCTTCTGCTTTTCTTCATAATTCTGTCTAAGGATAGTCAAAGCCGCCTCATAATTGTTTTCTTCCACAGGTAATTCCCTTGTCAACCAGTAAGGCGTCCCCTTCACCTGTTCTAACAGATAGGAGGGTTTACTCACACTGGGGAGATCTGTTCTGTCATGGACTAAGTATTTAAACTGATCCCAAAAAGGATTTCCAATTTTGCTCCCCATCAGACTCTGGAAGCGTAATTCGTGGTAGTGCAGCTTTACTCTGCTGTCACTCGCAGCCCAGCTCCCGTCCCGTCGACACCTCCACTCCAGTCCGTGGCGGGACCAGCCCCCCTAGCATCACCAAGGAGAGTTGGCCTGTCCTTCCACCCGGAGGGCGACGGTCTAGGACCTGCCCGTCAGGAGGTCGAGAGCAGTTTTCTCCCTCCGCCCACCTGGACCAGGGCCTACCCTCCCTACGACCGTGTCCAGGCCTTCCTCCTCGGTCTCCATTTGCTGTGGGCCTGGCCGAGTCCTTACGGCCTTTTTCCACCAAGGGCAAGGGGGTTGAGGGCAGCGGCGGTGCTTTTCTCCATCTGCAGTTCTTCGTCGGCACCTTCCACTCGGCGCCACGCCTCTGCCCACCTATGCACGTCCCGCCCTGCCCTCCACGACCATCAGCTGTGCTTGCCTGCCCTTCTCACGGGCCTTCCCTGCCTTTGCTGTCGGCCCAGCTATGCTCTCATTTGGAGGGCTTCTCCTGCTTTTTCCCTGACGGGCTCTCTTGTTTGCCCGTTCCTCACCAGAGCTGTGGGAAAAATATTTCAGCAACAACAACAACAACTCTGCTGTTCTACAACTTGTGTTTCTGCGGCAGTATTAACCAATTTAGACTAATAACTTCACTATTGTTATATATTCCTCTAATTCACCTTCAAATTTGGTAGTCTCTGACTCCAGAAGATCTTTATCATAACCTTTCACTATTGCTGTTTCTAAATTTACGTAACTTTCTTCATATTTAGTCCATCTGTCTTTTAGTATATTCAAAAGACTACTTAACTTTTCCCTTGTCTGAGGTGTTTCATCAGATAACTGCCTACAATCATTTATGGCTCTCGTTACCCATCCTGCCTTACCACTGGATGACCTCTGTAACAAGAAATAGACATTTTGACTGATTTCAGATTTACTAGAATTACCATTAATTTCAATTTTACAACCACGAATTTACCTAAGCTCAGTTGTTATTAATCATTTTAAATTTTGAAGAGTGTAGGGATTGGGTTTATGGTATTAAACCTATCTCCTTGTGTTGTTAAACCTCTAGGGTTATGTCTTTATCCCCACACTCAGTTTCCAGATAACCCAAATTTCCCTGAGCTCAGAACCAGTTAACATTTTAATATAACATCGGACCACCCAAAGCCTGTACAGTGCAGAATTGTCCTTTCTTTAACTCAATGTAATTTATAAATTTCGCCAGAACCGCTTCTCTGCCATGGTGATTCCAGTGTATACCATCGGCTTTCAGAGTTGTCTGGAAGAGTCCTTATCCTCTGCAACTTCCTATTTACGGCCTTGCTAACTAATTCATACGTACCGTAGCAAACTGTTGAACCATATGGTAGGTTTCTAGGCTCAAGGATGGTTATGGTTACTGAGGATTTACATGAACCTTCAATGGCTCCTACCACGGCTAAAATGTTTTCAACAATTTCATTAACTTCCACAACTTCATAAATGTAATTTCCTCCCAGGAAAAGGATAATGCAATCATGCTTCCAGTCCAATACTGCATTTAGCCGCTCATCACCAGAAAAGGAACTTGCCCTTCCACCAGGAGCTCTGTAAATATGTATTTCCGTGTCCTCCATTTCTGTGGAACGCGAAAGTAGACTGTGCCCCACAAACCCGATCTTGAACTCGTTCAGTGCCTCTGCACACATCTGTTATCCTCACTCGGGGCACCAAAAATATGTCAGAATATTGTATACACTCCTTTATCTGACGAGTGTTAGTCTAAACACGACCGATAGTACATTACATAAGTCTCATAGGAGATTGGGGTATGAGTAATACTCTAACTCACCAGTAATTATCTCCTTATATCCTAGCTAGTTCCTCCTGATTTGGCCAAATCATAAAGGCTACTTAGGTAGGTAGAGTTGGAATAACAGATGACGACGGGCCAGATGTCTCGGTTGGTTTGCAGGGCCTCCAAGTGTCCATAGGTGCGTATTATACTGCGTGCAGCTTGAACGGGCTTAGGAGAAAGCGTGGTAGAAATGGCAAGTCTCTCCTTCCTCATACGGTTTTGAGATGCCAACTATTAATTAATTACAGTTGGCTAAATACAGTTATATTACTTCATGAAATGTACAAGGCAAATCTAACTTAATTTAATCTTAGTTTTAATTAAACTAAAGTCAAATATTCCCTTTATCTATGTAATACGTATTAAACCCTCATCCGCTTTTCACGTGAGGGTACGTCATCCCACCACGCAGGCGCAGTTAGGTCAATGGAAACTTCCTAAGTTTTTTCATGTATTTAAAATACAGTTGTCCACAAGGCTTAAATGCAGTAGCAATTAATTTATTAATGATAAGAATTATTAAACAGAACATAACCTCTGGGTTATAAAACCACTTGAAATAGTCGTTAACGATCTCCGGGTTTTCCTTTGCTTTTAACAGGAACAACTATTTTAAAAATGTAAAGAGTGCAACCGCTCTAGGGAAAATATTTCCCACTATATATATATATATATATATATATACATCATCAGCCGTTTGATTATCCACTGCAGGACCAGCCTATCCCTAGCGAAGAAGGGACGATACAGCCAATGCATCTATACCAAGTGGCTTAGGCTGTCTAGTAGTGTATGTAGGGTGATAAGTGCTTGTAAGTGTAACTGTTGTGTTGCAGTGGCTTTGGATGTGTGTGTAGTCTGTGAACCAAGTGTAATCGGCCCGTGCAAGCCGACTGGGTGCAAGCATACTTTATAGTATGCGACACTGGTTCAAACATAGCACCCCTGATGTCCGCCAAAGAAGTATGTGGCCAGAAGAACACTCCTAAAGTTTATTACCCTGGCGGGGCGCGAACCCTCGTTCTTCAGTGTACGAAAACGTGCACTTTACCACTGTACCACAGAGGCTCCATATATATATATATATATATATATATATATATATATATAAATATATATATATATGTGTGTGTGTGTGTGTGTGTGTTATACGTAAATAACATCAGAATTTAAAAGGTATATATAAATAACATACAAATCAGGTGCAATATGTAAAATAAATCGCAAAGAAAACGACATGTAAAGCCTCCAGATCTGATGAGAAAACGGGCCAAGGGAATCTAGTTTCCCGTCGTCCTGCGTCTGTCCCCCTCGTATCATCAGACCTTGCCTAAATCACCTGCTCTCACGCCTTTTCCCACTCAGTGCCCTGTACAGGATACCTTTTTGCTGCTCCTGGACATAGATTTTTACATACTCCTGACCAAACATCTGAGCTCCCTACACATTGCTCTGCTGTGTTATTTACTGCCTTGTATTCATATTATTTTGTCTTAGGGCCGAACCCAGCACTATGAAAAAGGCGGGGGGCGTGATTCCTGCAAGGTTATTCCTTAATGAGCTTAATGAATAAGAAAAAGAAAAATGATAATTTTACTTGTTTTAATCGTAGGAAAGCAATAACACAGGTAAGTGCAGTGTAATAGGATATTCATTTAATATATTTTGGTAAACAACACTGATCCTGTATTGTAAGTAGTCATTGATGGGCCGAAAATAGGTGAGAGTATGCCCCAACGTCCCCTCCCCCTAAATCCGTACCTGTTAGTCTTCTGATCATATTTAATGCTTTCATAGCGTTGCCAAGTAAAAGGAAATGAGAATCATGTATGTGCCAATACATCTCATCTGCTATATTTTACTCGCAAATGTCCTAAAAAAGGTTTAGCCTGTGACTCATTCACACTTGGCCTTCAGCTGCAGCTTTTCCCGGTGTGTTACGTGTTGGAGTTTCTCCTGAATGATAATCAAGGAATATATATGCAACAAAAATTACACCCTTCCTACTCCCACGGCTGTGCTTCTAAGCCCCTTCCTCTTCAACATTTTCATGACCAAAATGACACCGAAGTCTTGACCCTCTGCCAGTCCTATCCTATCTTTAGCTATGTTGACAATATGTATGCATTTTCACTTCCCTGTAATTCGTCACCATTTCCTTGTTAATTTTGGCCTGACTGCTTCTGTTTGTGTCCTAATTATTAATGTTTCTAAAACTAAAGCGCTTAATTGCTCTCCCAGCCATAGACTCGCCTGCAAAAACAACCCATCCTCCTCCTCCTCGGCTGTTACAAATGAGCATAAAGGAAAGTACACAGCAACAGGATTAATGGTCCTCTTGAGGGTCTTTGTTAGAGACGACTATGACTGTGATATCGAATTCTATGAAGTGAAGATAAGTATAGCAAAGCGGGAAAATCCCCCCACCCCCAGCCCACCAAACCCACCAGTGCAAGCCAACAGGAAAATGTAAGAATGACTGTCATGCAGAGTAGAAAAATTGCCATGGATAATCTACACAATCTTATCTACAAGTGAAAAGTAATATTATCTGGAAACAACACTTAACTGCTGCTGTAGTGTCCATGATGTCATAGAGAGGGAAATCAGTTAAATGGTTAGTTTATTTAGCCCTGAATGCGATTAACGGGATGTGAAGATAGAAAATTATCCAAGCGACTTTCAAATGTTGTTACCCTATTGCAATTTACCACATTCCTAGGCAGTTTGTTCCATATGCTGGCAACTCTGATGAAGAAAAAGGGCTCTGCTTCATTTGGCTGGAAAAGTTTGCCTAAAATTTTATGACAATTGCCTCTAGCGTAAAACTATTGGCCTATTTTAAAGTTCGTATGTTTACCTATAAATTCAGCAATTTCGTTTGCCTTCGTTATTGCTTCCTTACATTGTTGATTCGGTTTTAAGTCACTTGCAATAATTATTCACGAATCGTTTCTCGGTTTACTTTTATCATCCACGCACTCACTGTAGTCACACGCTATATCAAGGTAACTCTTGTTGAGTGAAAATATAAAATTCCTATAAAGCTGGAAATCATTTAACACTTTTTGTGGTAACCTTATAAACAACCAACACGTGTTTCCTACGTGTCAGCAAGTGGGTTGGCGGAGGGTTAGTGCCCCTCCCCGGCAAACAACTATAGTAACTAAAAATACAAACAAAATGCCTCGGACCAGGACTGACTAACACTTGACGACCAAGTACCGAGCAAAGGACATGGTACGGCTGGCAACATGGAATGTAAAGGGAGTGAATGATGAGGTGAAATAGAGAGAGATTGCTTTGGTGCTTGAGGATGCAAAAGTGGAGATATGTGGATTGACTGAGATTGAATGGTGAGATGGGAGTGGGTGTATGGATGGGGTATATGAGCAGGAGTAGGTGAGAATGAGAGGGCAAAAGAAATGCGTTTATTGTTGTGTGCAAGAGGAGGAGAATAGAAGAAAGTATGGATCGATTGGTTCAGTTATTGTGTGGATAAGACTGAAGTAGAAGTACAAACGTGGGGGATTGTGCGTGTGTATGCTTCAATGCAAGATCGTGCAAGCAGAGTGAAAGAAGAGTTCTGGGCAAATGTGGAAGAATACATATAAAGTTTGAGAGGAATAAGAGAGTGCTTTTGATTGGAGATGTGAATAGAAAAGTAGGGAATGTGATGGTGGATGGAGTAGTTGGTGAGTGGGGTGTGCCTGCAGAAGTGGATGAGAATGCTAGTGCTCTAGTGGACATTTGTGCAGGGAGGGAGTTGGTGATAACCAATACTCCCGTTAGGTACAAAATGATCCACAGGTATACGTGGCAAGTGATGAGAAGGGTTGATGGTATACTGAATTAATTGAAGACAATGAGTGATTATGTGTGTGCATGAGAGAATGAGAAGGTATGCACTGGATGCAAGAGCATACATAGGTTGGGGGAGTGGCCTTTCTGACCACCGCTTGGTTCGTGAAAGTCAAGGTACACATGCAATGGATGAACAGAAGGGAAGGATAGGAGGAAGTGTCCATACAAGGAGGGTAGAAGGGTTGCAAGAGGATGGAAAAAAGGCAGAATATAAGAGAGATATGAAGAAGCGATTGGATAGAAGTTCTGCAATATGGCAATGTGACAGACCAGTTATGAGTGCAATCAGATGCCCGTGTAGCACGAGGGAAGGTGTGGAGAGATGACACTTTTGTCGTAAAAGCATCTGAAAAATAATACGAGGGAGGCAATTCATTTGTAATTGCAGTGTAATTAATAATTCTCATAGTTTTGCTCTGAATTCTGTCCATTTGTTTTGGTGCAACTTCACCTCTTCTCCACAAGGTGAGCAATATTCCAGCTGAGAGCGCACGTAACTCTCGTAAATTATAGCTAACTTCTAATCAGCGAAAAGTTAAGGATTATATATCCAAAATCAAAGTTCCTTTGAAGCAGTTTTAGCAAACGATCTAATATGAAAAGTCCAGCTGAGGGCACTGTTAAGTAAAACACCGACAATTTAGTACATTTGGAGGTAGGAATATTGGTTGCATTTATGGTAACAATCAGGCAACATCTGCCTATTGGTAAAATACATCTATTTAGTTTTCCTAGCATTATATGACATAATGTTATTTTATCCCATTCAGTGGTCTAAGATAACTGTTAATTTATGGCGATTTCTGTACTGAGCTGCGAGTTAAAATATCAAACTTTGTTAATGGGTGTTTAAGTGTAAAGGAACTGTGAAGGAATGAGTTATCTGGATATCAGTGAATTAGATTATGGGTGAGAGAAGCGAGATCGGTAGTATGAATTACGAAGAGTGTTGGAGCCAGAACTAATCCTTGTGGCATGCCAGTATTGATCAAGTGAAAATTGGAATATACATCATCTACTTTTATTCTTATCATTTTGTCACTGAGATACGAGAAAATCATTGGAACAAAAGATTATAGGCATAAGAAATTACGAAGGGCTATAGCATGATTTTATTCCATGTTGGTCAATTGACTGATGGATGGTATGAGTCAAGAGATTGAGTGTATCAAAAGTGGAGCTTTCGAGGTGAAAACTATATTGTATGTCTATTTAAGGTGGGTTCAGGATGTTTAACAATGTGCTTATTAATTAAAATCTCAAATACTTTACCAAGAGAAGAGGTGATAGCTATTGGTCTGTAATCAGAGGGGTCAGAGGAACTTCCTTTCTTCGGAATTGGGTGGATATTGACTACTTTCCAAGAATTAAGGAATGAAGAAGTACGTATGCATAGTCTGAACGATTGACCTAAAACAGAAGCAAGTGCTGGGGAACACTTTTTCGAAACGACTGGAGGAATTTCATCTGGACCTGGAGCCTTGTTGGTTGGTATATTGTCTATAGTCGGAATCCCGCCCGTTTGCGGCTGAGGTGTGGCCCGCACCTGTGTACAATGGTGCCACGTTTCCCCAACTTGCGATGTGAAACGGAAGCTATTTATGTACAAGGCATCACAAATTCGATAAATTCAGATGAATAAAACTTACACTTGTGTATTTTGATGGATGAATCAACAGTAATCTTATTATGCATAAAATATTTATACAGTAACACAGAAACATGGCATACATATTGTACAGTGTTGCTAAAATATATTGTAGTCACTTTTAATGGTTTTTAGCGTAGTTTTAGGGTGGGTAATAATATCACAGTTATGGATATAAGATAATGAGCCTGAAAAAAGAAGAAATATGCCAATATCCAAAGTAAAAGAAATAATTCATGTAATTCTTGTGAGTGGCAATACTTACACACCCAATCTGGCCTATAAATTAAAGTACGTACCCCTTCGTATACCCAAGCATAGCTTGTACAGGTGTTGCTTGGGAAAAATGCTCACATTTACTGGCTTTTACCATAATTTTAAGGGCGAGGAATAATCACATTTATAATCATAAGCTAATATGTAGGACAAAATAGTAGGCATATGCCAATACCGAAGTAAAAAAAAAAAAAAAACTTGCGAACGGCAACACTTCCACACCCAGTCGGTGGCCTTGACAGATAGCTTCCCTACAGAGAGAGAGAGAGAGAGAGAGAGAGAGAGAGGCAGGAGAGGGGCATGCATTGAATGCATTGTCGGCATCACTAAATATAACAAAACCAAATTAACAAATGAAAGCACAATTATAAATAACTTATAAAAGAATCAAAAGTACTCAGGGTGGCTCACATTTCCCACCACGTGGTAGGTGAATCCAGCCCCCCCTTCCCCTTCCCTCCCTTCTTAATCCCTCCTGGGTGTCTCAGGTCAAATCCCCCTTCACACTTCCCCTCCCCCCTGGACCACCACCCCAACAAACCCACATCCACACTCCCACCCACACCTACACCCACACCCCACTACGTCGGGGTGTATGAATCAGTAACGTAACAAACCTCTCAGCAGACAGTAACTTTGACACTCCATCTACTACTAAATATAACAAAACCAAATTAACAAATGAAAGCACAATTATAAATAACTTATAAAAGAATCAAAAGTACTCAGGGTGGCTCACATTTCCCGCCAGGAGAGAGAGAGAGAGAGAGAGAGAGAGAGAGAGAGAGAGAGAGAGATAACGGTATAGAAAACGTGGCAACACTGTACACAGGTGCGGGCCACACCACAGCCGCAAACGTGCGCGAGTCCTACTATAGGACGGAGTTTACATATCTAGTCTGTATCTTAAGTGAAGCAATTTCGGGAGAGTCAAGTTCTAGTACAGGGACATTCTGAGTGACATCCTCAAAGGCAGAAATTCTGGCAAATGTACTGGCAAGAATGTTGACTTTTCCACGCGGGTTATATATAGTGTTTCCATCTGATGGTTTTAGTGGAGGGATGGGTGATGACTTGTCAAAGTTATTATTGAAAGAACTGTGAGCCGACCAGAATATTCTGTTGTTATTAGGACTTTAATTGTCTGGATACTTGGTTGTTAAGAAAGTTTGATTTAGCGAGATTTATTAATGTTTTTGCGTGGTTTCTAGCAGTTCTAAATTGACTAAAGGATTCGGCCATTTTTAAAGTAAAAGTTATTTGCGGAAGTCTTCTGAATCATTGCTCTGGCACTTTTGCTGTCAGACTTTTGGGGGGAGTTAGATCTTTTAGCAAATTGTTGACTGGGTATGAACAATTCCGTCCCAGTTTGTACTGTCATTAATGTGGGACTCAGTAGAATAATTAATGTCAATGGAGAAGAAAGACTGCCATGGGATATCACCAAGATAATTTCTAAATCCATCTCACTCTACCCTATCAAAATGCTATCTGGTTCGGAACGGGGATGTTTGAGGATTCAAATGGTAACAGTACTTTTATCCACTATAGAGACAGACACTATGGTCAAGATTATCTAATATTGTTGTTGGTTGTTTTACCAGTTGCGTGAGATTAAAAGATTCTGCGAGCAGCACGCATTCTAGACCGGTATCGTCAGTCCTGACAAAATGGAGTAACTATCCCTGCATTATGGACATTAAAACTACCCAAAATGGTAATTTCAGTGGTAAGGATAAGGTTAAGGTTGGTCATCTGAGTGGATATGAAGTCAAATACGCTTGGGTCTGAAGAAACACCGGGGGAGCGATAAACTATATATATGTGTGTGTGTGTGTGTGTGTGTGTGTGTGTGTGTACCAACTTACTTGTGGACAGAATGATATAATTCATCTTCGACTGAGTACATAGGTGTGAAGAAACTACGCCCCTTGGCATAACAGAAATCTGCCTCCACATCCTGTTGGGACTTTGTACTAAAGAGGCCCCGTTCATTTGCCTCCTTGGAAAGATGTATCCCCAGATAGATGGTGCTTCCACAGGCAGCCCACTAGGAGTTCTCTTGCAAACTTTTTTATGGGTACAATTAGTCACTATTGACTAACAACCGTCTTTCAGTGTACTGTATTGCCACTATGTCGATGACATTTTATTTAAAGAACACCCAAGAACTTCAGATCATCAGACAGCGCCTCATTGATGCCGCTGGCATAAATTTCACTTTTGAAGAGTCTACCCAAGGCCGCCTCCCCTTGCCCAATGTCCCTACGACTCTGAATTCGCAACTGCAGTCTACGTAAAATCATCCAATAAAGGACTATGTCGCAGAGGCAAAAGTAAATGTCCTAAGCGATATTTACGCTCCACGATCAGTGCCTACGTCCTCCGTGCCTTCACCCACTGTTCCTCATGGAGCAGTGTTTATTCATATCTGGAGAGACTTATGCAAGTTATCAACTATGGATGTTGGAATAGCGACGTGGAAGACGTAGTGAAGAAGGCATTTAACAAATAGTACTCAAGATACAGTGTCCCTTCTCTGAGTAACGAAAAGATCACTTTGTATTACCGAAATTACATGTCTGCAGTGTACAAAACTGAGGAGAGAATAATGAAAAATGCTATCCACTAGAGGCCCCCTCGCGGGGAATCACACCAGCGCCGGGAGCAGATACATATCTAGCGCGGCTCGGAATGTGACCTTGACCTTAACATATTTTCACCAGTTTCGAACTCGTAGATTTTCATCCCTACTACACACCTGTAAAATTCTGTGACGATATTTCGAGCGATTGCGAAGTTATCGTGGTAACAGACACAAACACCTTGACCTACTCTCAGCAATCTCGAACTCGTAGAAGATTTTCATCCCTATTACACACCTGGAAAATTATGTGACGGTATCTTGAGCGGTTGTGACGTTATCATGCTAACAGACACACAAATACACAAACGGACAGACAAACTGAAAACTATACTCGTGGGAGATTTTCATCCCTACCACACACCTGTAAAATTTTGTGATTATATCTTGAGTGGTTGCAAAGTTATCTTGGTAACAGACACACAGACTTTGACCTACTTTCACCAATTCCGAACCCGTGATCGATTTTTTCCCCTAATACACACCTGTATAATTTTGTGACGATATCTTGAGCGATTGGGAAGTTATCGTACTAACACACACACACACACACACACACACACACACACACACACACACACAAATTGGAAACAATTTGTTATCCGTTATCACGACTGGTAATAAAAGGGTTAAATGCACCAATGCTAACAAAAGCATCACTCTAATCACATACAACACGATCTGCAAAACCTCCCAGCTACTACTCAAGAACCGCCCTGCAGTGACAGGTATTTCCATGCTAGAAGACTATGTCATCTACCGAGATGCTTGCACAAGTGAGTACTGTGGGCCTCATACCTACGTAGGAACAACAAGGACTAAACTGTTAAAGCGTCTCACATGTCACCTGCAGAATGGTTTGATAAAGAAAATCACTACAGAACTAGTCACCAAACCTCCCTTACTGAAATAATTGACAGCGAAAAAGACCCGCGTAGACTCATGTTTCTGGAAGCACTTTCCATTTCCGATCTGAAACATACTCCATCAATGAGATAGCTGCACACCTTCCATCAAACGCTCCTGGCCGACCAATCACGTGCTAGTACGTGTCGTCACACCACTATATAATGAGGTCTCATTCCACCCGCCGTCAGACTGGTCTGAAGATGTTCCCAGGAAGGAACGAAAGGTTACCATATCCATCAACATTTGGACAGCTGCTCATAAGTCCGAATGAAAATCAACATAGCTTCACCGCCTGATGTGCACTGGTACACATACTCTGACAAATTTATTTAGACTTTCTGAAAATACTTTCCATGCGTCGTAGATATATGTTGTCTGAATGGCTGCCAGTCGTTATAGCGTAAATATCTTAAATTTTTGAAAGTTTTTTTTTTTTTTTTTTGTAAACTGGAGCTTTCTTATAACTAGACTTTAATCTAAGGCTACCTTACCGAATGATTCGTTTTTAAATTGAACGTAAATTCAGTCAGTATTATTGATGGATGGTTTTGAAATCAGTACTGGATGAAGATTTTATTTAATAAATAGCACGGCTATTCAGCAGGGAGTGGACTGTAGCACCAGTCGAGCAGGACAGTACTCCCAAGGTGAATGGAAAGTTGGTTACAAGGAGAACTAGAGCTCCCGTTTCATCATCCCTCGGGACTAGCTCCTGACCATCCTGCTATGCTGAATTTTTCAGTGTTTCAGTAACAGCGAGTAGGCCAGCATACTCTCCAATACAAGTTTAACTGTCAGCACCAAACTACATGCACATTACACACTACACTCCCTATTCAAAATTCAACCAAAATGGCATCTCATAATCAAGCCTAGGAGTCCCAGGGGAGGGGGGGAGGCCATAAATGCCCCACCATCTGCCCCTCTCCCAGCCACGACCCAGCGAGATGCCTGGAACCACTGTCTGACTCACTTCTTCTTCATTTCTGCAACATTCGTGGCTTTTCCTCTATTTTCTCTTTTTTGAGCATCACCTCTCCTCAAAACCTCACCTTCTCTTCTTAACTGAGACTCAGCTGTCTGAGGCAACTGCTAGCAATCCCTTCTTTGTATCCATCTACTATCTCTACACTCATTTCAAAGCTAAGGGTGGCTATTATGCATATGTACGCAACGACTTATCTTGCTCTCGTGTTCCTGAACTTGTTCTTCAGAATTTTTTACTCTCTGGCTACGGCTTTCTTGTCATTCTTTGGCTAAATATATCTGTGCTGTTTACTTATCCCCTAATTCTACTGACTATGAAAAATTTCTCAACTATCTTACTTCTACGATGGAACACATCCTATCCATTTCTCCATTCTAGGAGATATCACTGATCACCTCCACCTCTGGCTCTCCTCTCCTTTCGCTGATCCACCTGGTAAACAAGCCTACATCTTTTCTATCCTTGATGACCTAGAGCAGCTTGTACAGCGCCCTACCCGTGTCCCTGACAGTCTTGGAAAGAGTTCCAACATACCTGACTCTTCCTTACAACTAATCCTTCTGCTTACACTGTTATTCTTTCCTCTCCGTTGGGCTCCCCGGTCCACAACCTTATTATCTTAACCTGTCCTATCACTCCAGTACGTCATGTGGTCCCTCCAAAGAAACGTCGGTTGCTGCACATTGGAGCTGCTGACTGGGAGGCCCGCAGGTAGTACTTCTTTGATTTTCCCTGGAATATTTATTGCTACCATGGCCAGTAGCCATCTAAGTGTGCCATGCGCATTACGGAGGTTATTCTCTCGGGCATGGAAGCATACATTCCTTTCATATATCCTGTGACTAATGCAAAATAAAAACTTGGTTTTATCACGCTTGTTCAAATACTGTCCACAACAAGGAGAAGGCCTACAAAAGATACCGGAGCCAAAACACCCCTGAAACACATCTTTTTTTATGTTTCTCCCCAGAATCGTACTAAGACTGTTCTTTGCTCTACTAAAAATAATTTCATCAGCACTAAATAGTGTGGATTTTCCAACTGGAATTCTTCCTTCTTCTTCTGGTACTTTGCCAAAAACATTTTCTAACTACTTTGCCTCATCATCCTTCCCTCCTCTTGTTCACTCTGATGGCCCTGTAGCTATTTCTTCTACTGATAAAGCAGATATCTTCACTTAGACTTTCTCCTCCAGTTCCACCTTAGATGATTCCGGTGCTGTTCCTCCATCACTTCCCCCCTCTGACTTCCTCGTGGCTGACAATAAAATTTCTTCAACTGATGTATTTTCAGCCATCATTGGCCCCAATACTAACAAGGCACATAGGCCTGATGGAGTCCCTCCTGCTGTTCTCAAGAACTGTGTTTCTGTGCTTACACCCTGCCTAGGTAAACTCTTTTGCCTGTGTCTTTCAACTTGTACCTTTCCTTCTTGCTGGAAGTTTGCTGTCATTCAGCCTGTCCCGAAAAAAGGTGACCATTCCCAACTCTCTAACTGTCGCCCAATTGCCTTAACATCCTGTGTCTCGAAAGTTTTTGAGTGTATTCTTAACAAAAAAATTTAAAGCATCTTTCCTATCACAACCTTCTTTCTGATCGTCAGTATGGGTTCCGCCAGGAACGTTGCTCTGGCGATCTTTTCACATATCTTTCAGACTCTTGGTCATCCTCCTTTCGGGACTTTGGCGAAAAAATCTGCCATTCCATTTGACATCTCAAATAAATTCGATCGAGTCTGACATAAATCTTTAATTCCCAAACTCCCATATTACTGCTTCTATCCTTCTATATGTGCCTTCATTTCTAGTGTCCTTTCTGATCATTCTGTAGCTGCTGTTGTAGACGGCCACAGTTCTTCTCCTAGATCTATGAATAGTGGTGTTTCTCATGGCTCTGTCCTATCACCAATTCTCTTCCTTGTATTCATCAGTGACCTTCTAAGCTGTACATCTAACCTTATCCACTCAAACACTGATGATTCCACCCTTTACCTTTCTATTCGCTTACCGCAGTGTCCATCTCAGCAGTTACTTCAACAACCAAAGGATGAGACTATGGTACACATAATGTCTGACTTGTCTCATATCTTTGACTGGGGAAAAAGCAATCTTGTTGTTTTTAATGCATCAAAAGCTCAGTTCTTACACCTATCAACCCATGATAATCTTCCACAGGAGTACCCACTAAAGTTTAATAATATCCAGCTCATTCCTGGATCATCTTTAAACATACTAGGGTTTCATTCTCTATGGATTTTTCTTGGAAAGATCATATTACATCTCTTGTAAAATCTGTTTCCAAGAGATTGGGTGTGCTAAGCTGACTCTGTACCTTCTTTACCCCTACACAGTTGTTGACTTTATATACGGTTTTTATTCGCTCCTGTGTAGAGTACAACTCTCATGTGTGTCTGTGTTGAGCCTCCCCACACACCGCTCTTCTCAACAACGTGGAGTCAAAGCCTTTTTGTCTCATTAACTCTGCTCCTCTTACTTGCTTCCTTCAACTTTTGTCTTAATCTTATATATCACAACTTTAATAGTCGCGGCTCCTCTGAACTATTCGCTTTCACCACATGTGCATAGCACCCATCTATTAAAATCTCATCCCTTTTCTGTTCAACTGTCTAATGCAAGAGTTAACCGTTACTCCCAGTCCTTCATTTATGCAACAGGTCAACTCTGGAACCGTCTCTCTGTATCTGCACTTCCTACTCCCTATGATCTCCAGCCTTTCAAATGCAGTATGTCCAGGCATCTCGAAATGAACTGATTTTGAATTTGGCTGTCTGTTGTATTTCTTTTTTTCCTAGAAGTAACGGTTTGTGGGCTCCTTGCCTTTGGTTCCCTCTTCCTTGCATCAAAAAAAAAAATAATAATAATAAAATAAAATATGGGAACCCGCGGGCTAAATCTGGCGCTTGAGTCGTTTTCATTGCCCCTTTCACAGAGGAATGAAAATATACAAAACATAAAACAGATTTTTTTTTTTTTTCTGTTTACATGCTTAGCAGAAATTGTAAGAGCAGGTAATATATGAATCTTTCGTTTCTTTCTATGTATACATGTTTAGATAAGGACAAAAATGGAGGTAAAATAAATGTATGGCTGTTCTATCAATTCGAGTTTTATAATCTGGTCCTATTCCTAAGTAATTGAATAGTCCAGATATATAGCAATACGTACACTGCCTTCCATTCAGACCTGTGAATGTACTGGAATCCTTTTCTTCCCCATCCCGTCCTCTGTCCCAGCCAACAACCCTCTGTAAAGCCAATCGGTATGTCTCCACCTTCTACACCCACCTCATCAACAGACTAAACCAACTCAACCCTTTCATGTTTGGCCCATGTGTGGTCAGTATGAAGGATGAGAGATACGGATAGGAGACAAGTTTGTCTCTCATGCTTGGTCAGCATCCCAAATGGGGTAGTATTTACCCTACCTTAACAAAGCTATCATAGTCGCATCGGAATGGACCACTAGCCTTCTGATATGGCAGTCAGGCAGTCATGTTGGCTGTTTGCCATCAGCTTCCCGGCAAAGCAATTATGTTCGGGAAGTGACCCTAGCAAGGCAGTGTTAAAGCCTTCATTACACAAACAAACCAAAGAAGCTGAGAATGTGTGTTTTGCTAAGAAATACTTGGAAGAGACCAGCTAGTAAAGAAGAAAAAGTGCGAAGGGCGATGTGTAATGAAAGTAAATAATAATATACTGCGCATATATGTTTTCGACATTTCATTCCTTACCTCCACTGCGAACCTCTCTCCTACTCTGCTGCAGCCAACAATTCTCGGTATGCAGGTTGAAAATTAAGATCTATCACGTTATTGTCCTTTATAACTATTTCACGTTTTTGTACCTGTACAATATATTACAGTGTCATAAAAGATGTATATAGTTTTGTTTTCATTTGAATGATGACACTTGAGAATAATATAATACAAATATGCTCCTATGCATTTTTGTGATTCTAATCCACATTCCCATTACAGAAAATATGGAAGATTTGATAAGTTTATCGTGAGGGTCCCTCGAGGGGACAAGCAGGACGTGCTTCCCTGAAGGAACATACTCTCTCTGTGTTTTGGACTGCTTGAGGGGTAACCCACGTCCTCCATCCTGGAAATATTTTTCTCTGGCCATCATTAGGACTTATTACGTGACTTCTAAGTCCCTGCAAAGGTATGTTAACAGTTTTAAATATATACTGGCAGTGTTATGAAGTGATATCAACATAAATATCGAAAGGTGCGTAGAATAACCAAGCCAATATCGTCCTACCCTAAAGGACAGATATGCAACATTTTTCGCTAATTTGTTACTAAAATTTTTTGTGTAATTATGAATTAAGTGTAAATTCTTATTTTAAGCACTACCACTCGGAGGACAGAGATTTCAGTGGTCAGAAGGCAGCTGAAATACTCGTGTCTTGTTTATGCAATAATCATTTCATTTCGTTTCGTTTATAATGGCTACAACATGCTTGAATGCCTCGGTCTTGGTCACTAAGTGGTGGCTGTCCATGCTGCACGAAATCTAGCAGCTTCACTGCTCAGTCCTCATCCCTGAGGTCACACTGCATGACCTTGTCTAACGTCTTTTTCGGTCTCTCTCTCGCAGTCCCACCCGCATTGGTCACACCTCTCACCCTCTGCAGTCTGTTTCATTTTCCATCCTCTCCTTATGCTCAAGCCATCCCAATCTACCCCTCCTTATCACAACTTTAATACATTCAAATTCCCATCTTCCTCTCAACTCTTCATTCGTAGTCCTAACCCTCCCAGGCCTCTCCTTGAAGGAGCATTGCACATCCATCTAATTACTATCATCTCTGTACGTTTGAACCTACGAATATCCAATTCCATTACTGCCCAAGTCTCACTACCGTACAGCACTACACGCCTAACACATGTTGCATACAAGGATCCCTTAGCACGGAGGGACACCCTCTCAGTGTCTGGAGAGGCAACCTTTAGCTTCTTCCAACCACTTCTTACCCTAGCCACTGAGCTACCTCCAACCCCAAGTCCAGCTTATAACATTCCCCCGCCCCCTTCCAAAAAAAAAAAAGTCTCCACACACTCAAGATACTCTCCAGCGAAGTCAATCCTTCTCTGCATCTCTGTCGCTGCATGCTTTCCCGTACACCGCACACACACGAAGTCAGCATTATTTTTCAACCTACCTTTAATACCACTACATTTCTTATGCACCCACATGAAAAACTCTATTTCTATAGTTAATAATAATTACAAATTAGTACTTATCTTTAAACTACCTGAAAGTTCAACACATCCAAGAGCGCAAGCCTGGGAGAGAACCACTGCCACGTTCTGGCATAGTTTTCTACTTTTGATACCGATTCCAGCACGGACATTGTCTGTTTTCAAGTGTTTTTCAAATACTAGCCTGACCAGGAATAAGTCAATCCCCCTAATATCAACAAAAATGTATAGAAAGGCAACGGGGTTACTAAAACCCATCTACATCAGCCAACCCCGCATGACAATACATTTCCTGCCGGGGTAATCCCTTGAAAAACTCTCGGTGATATCAAGATTTAGTGTCCCATACTTAAAACAGAGAACCAGAGCTACCCAGTGTGGTAAATTATGTCCCTCATCTTTTCTTAATATGGATGTTTTCTTCATAACATGTTTCGTTATTAGTCCTGTTTATGAGCCATATCAGTAAACTTAGCGATTTTCAGGAAGTAACAGGTATCAATGTGCTGATCAGACTTGAGAATGGATGTCCCGACCAGTACACCACACCCTTCTTTCTCTCAAATATTAATTAAAATTTTCATACCTATCCTGAAGAAATCCAGCAGCGTCCACGAAAGTTTGTTTTTTTCATTCAGCCATCATTATAATGCCGACACCTTCCATGGCGTCCGCAATATTGGTCATTATGGTTTTCAAAGCAGATGATGCAACCAAAGTGAATGATCCCCCCCCCCCCGTTCACCCTGCCTAGCATATACTGTACGATTTTTGCTGCTACGCAAACAATGCAATCATGATCGGTGGGGATGAGCGCAGCCCTGTTGTATATTCGTTCTCCTAACTCTCAAGCTGTATCTCTGTCCATTCTCTCCCCCAGCTCACTCCAACCGCTTGAAGTGGTACAAAGTCGCACCAGGTACAAAATCCTTCACTGTCAAGGATTGACCAGAGTAGTAAATAAGCTCACTGAACATAATCTGTATTCTGTTATTAATTGCATTACTACCAAAAAATAAGACTATGAGAAAATATCTGTAGTAGGCCGGTTGGCCTATGACAGGCAATTCCTTCAAGGGTGTAATTATGCTATCATAAAAAAGACAAAAATAGCCAAAAGACGTCTCCTTCCTGCCCACCAAAATCTCCAGTCGAAACTGGCAAGAAAGGTAAGAAAAAACACAATGCAGTATAGTAAAATGACGTGAACTTTAATGGAAAGATCGAAAGGAATAATGTAGTTACTATCACTAATAAGCCTATAAAAACAAAAAATAGTGTCATGTACAAGTTTCTTATCTAGGCCCTAACTATCTAGCCTACCCTTGAAGCTCTCGGTGGAAGGAGCACTGCTACATCGCCGGGTGACTTATTCTACTCATTCATTAATATAATTCCAGCCCATTTACAACGTGTGTCCTTAAGGGGATTACTTTAGTTTCCAACCACTTTCAAAATCTTTCTATTATCCATCAGGACATACATGATGCAGAACAGTTCTTTGCTTGGCTCTACTGTGAAAACAAGGGTTACGGTGATAAAAAAAAACTTGAACAAAATATCATGAATAATAAAAAATAGTGATTGCACAGCAGAACAATGTGTACGGAGCATAAATGATCGGTCAGGAGCATACAAAAGAAATGTCCAGGAGTAAGAAAACGGTATACAGAGCTATGAGTGTGTAAATGTGTGAGCAGGTAATTTAGGCAAGATCTAATTAAATTTTGGTGTTTTTTTTCTATTTTCGAACATCATCGGCAACCTGCACTACTCTTTTAAGTGTTTCTCTCGGTTATGGCTGTCATAATAGCGGTGAACACTTCAAGAACCTATCACTTTTAGACTACACACGCAGAGAATGAAAGGCTGTGGCTAGTTTTTCGTGCATGTTTACTCCCACCTGATGGAAGATGTAAAGGTTGTTGACATGACGTGAAAACCCTCTATATCGATGCCACCCCTCTGCGCACAAGCCTACAACCTCTTGTCTTGTGTAGGAGGCATGCATTGCAATACCGAGCTGATCCACGACAAATGGATCACGCCCCCAAAACTTCACCATAATACAAAAATCAGATACTTTTTTTTTTAATTCTTTATTTACCATGCAGTACAAGTCCCAGCACTCTCAGGAACGTTGTCTCTGAGAGCCAAGCAGGAAGGAAACGTCAGAGCAAAGGAAAACACCGATAAATACATGGACAAAAAAATATCAGTAAAGTGCACTTTGTGAGCCCGTGACCAGTGAGCCAGCGCCATGTTTTCATATCAGATCTACTGTCCCCAGTGCCAACCTACCGTGTCTACGAAACTGAAACGACAAAACCTGCCGTGTCGACGAAACTGAAACGATAAAGACGGTTATTGATGAGATGATTAAAGCCAGAAATGGGGCGTTTTCCCATGGTGATTCCACCATCAAAACAGCAAAAACCTTAATGTAAATTATAGGCAGATTCTCCGATGTTTAATTGTTAGAGCTGATGACAAGAAACAGTTTTACGACAGAAAATCTTTTTTAAATTTGATCCCATAATTGAGGTGTTCACCGATTAGAACCGAACATTCTCTTGGAGACCTCTAGATTCCGAGGGGTCCCTACAAATTTATTGGTGAGTCTTTAGCTGATAAAGTTTATTGAAAGAGTGTACCACACGCAGAAAGAATTTCAGCTCAACATAGGAGTAGTAGTAGTTGTTGTTCCCTAGGCAGTCTGGCCGAACAGCCCCGAGTCCCTAAGGAGGGCCACGGCCGAGATCGGGCTTTCCCACAGACCTCTCAAGGAGGGCTGAATGATGCCCACATCTCAGCCTGGCCAGGTGAACCCTGTCCTCACGAGGGAGATAGGACTCAAGAGGGTGGATATCGGGAGGCCGTGCATGCAGCTATGTGTTGTCTTTAAGTGACTGAATGGAGCAGCGAGTGATCTGAGTACGGATATGCTTCTGGAAGCTGGTTTGAGGAAGGCGAGGGGGGAGAGATGACAGTACTTGTGTATTATATCATGTGCTGGGTGTTGATATCCCTTCGTGAGTGTGGATGCGCTGCCATGTAGTGTACTGCATGTTGTGGGTTTGTGGTGGCTGCGACGAGAATTTGTGTGCCTCTTATGTCTAGATGATCCTTGACTTTGAGAACTTTGGTTTCTTGATGTAGGTGGTCTGTGGGTGTAGTAGCTGTGCAGCCTGTGATTATTTTTAGGGCCTTGTATTGTATGGTCTGCAGAGTGTTGTAGTGTGTTTTAGTGAGGTTAGAAGCCCAAGCAGGGCTTGCATAATTCATCACTGAAAGTAAATATTGTTTTTATACTGTGGTGGTGGTTTCTTTGTTGTGTCCAAATGCTGCATGGGCAAGTGACCTCAAGGCATTGAGTCTTGGTGTTAATTTATCTTTAATGTTTGTGATGTGTGGTTTAAATGACACTGATTTATGTTACACCAAGGATTGTGTGTGTGTGTGTGTGTGTGTGTGTGTGTGTGTGTGTGTGTGTGTGTGTGTGTGTGTGTGTGTGTGTGTGTGTGTGTGTGTGTGTGTGTGTGTGTGTGTGTGTGTGTGTGTGTGGTAGGGGAGTGATATTTATGATGAGGTGTGGAGTGTGACTGATCCTTGGGGGACGGCATTTGTGAAGTTCCTGATGTTCAAAGAATGACCAGCATGTGTTGCATGTGCACATCTGCCTGCTAAGTAGTTTGCCAGCCATCTTTTTGTGTTATTGTGCATGTTTGTGTTTAATATTTTGTTTGTGAGGTTGTGGCGGGGGATGGCATCAAAAGCTTTGCTGATGTCTAGTGTGACTAGGAGTGTTCTGTGTGGTGGTCTAGCTGAATTTATGCCATCAAAAACTCTCTGTGTATGGTCTGTAAGAGGAGTGTTTGTGGAGTGTAGTGGCCTAAAAGCATGTTGTGATGGGACTGGGGGGGTGTGAGGTGTAACTATTTGTAGTTCCAGTCGTTCAGTGACTTTGGAGGGGGTGCAGAGGAGTGTGATGAGGCGGTGTGAGGAAAGTAACGTGAGGTCTTTGTTGGGGTTGGGGATAGTGATGATAATGCAATGCTTCCAGATGCTGGTATTATGTTATGTGAGTGGCTGTAGTTTGATATGTTGGCGAGTGCTTGTATCCCTTGTGATCCAAGGTGTTTAAGATGTATGTTGCTTATGTTGTCTGGTCCACAGGCAGATGAGTGCTAAAGGTTGCTAATGATGTGCTTATTCTGGTTGTAAGTGAAAGGTGAGAAGTCAGGGTCTTTGGGGAACTGTCTTTTGCGTCGGATGACACGTCGGTCGTCGCGATGGGAGTTTGGATGGCTGACATGTGAAAAGTGATTGCTGAGAGTATTTGCTTGTTGTTTATTTGAAGATATGGTGTCTGTTGTTGTGATGGCTGCGTGTGATTGTGTAGTGTTGCTGTTGGACAGTGTGGTGCTGTTTAGTGTTTTGTAGAGTTTGCTGGTGTTTGTTTTGTGATCAAATGCTCGGAGATAATTATTCCAGTTTAGTGTTTGATGTTCTGATATTTTATTGTTCATTTGAGTGTTGAGTTCTTGTATTTGTTGTACGGTGTCTTGTGTATGGGGTGTTGAGGAGTGTTGTAGTGTCCCGTTGACTGATGAGGCCTTGAACTTCTGGTGTAAAGTTGGGGTTCTGTCTCTTTCTGTTGCCTCTGCGTTTTGAATAATTGTAGTGAAAGTGTGTACAGCGGTGTTGATGTTTGTGATGGATGTACCGTTTAATAACATTAATGTGTCAAAGTGTTGTTCTGTTTCAGTTGTGAAGGCCTCCCTGTTTGCTCTGTTATATTTAGTGTACAGTATGTGTGTCTGTGGCCAGCTGGGGTGATTCTGGTTTTGGTAGTGATGATGACTGGGAGGTGGTCAGAGCCAAGGGTTTTCTCCACTCTCCAGGATGTTGTTGGGGCGAGGTTTGGGGAGCAAAAGGTGATGTCTGGGGATGATGGGAGGAAGAGGGCTTGGTGTGGGATATGGGTATGTTGATGGGGATTATTGAGTATGAAAAGATTATCTGTTTGGGATTGCAGTACCAGCCCTCTGTCTGTGTCAGGGTTGTTGACATGACAGGCTGACGCCTTGGCGTTGAATTCACCACCCAGGATGATGTTGGGTATGTTAGTGATGTGGTGTATTTGTGGGGAGTAATTGTGTGGTACTGTGGGGGACGATTGGGGGGGAATGTATGTATTGGTGATTGTTATGTGTGATTTGTTACCAGTGTGTATTTCAATTGATTGTATTTCTGTTGTGGTGTCATGTGGGGGGAGATGTGACTTTGCGTGTGCACTGGTATCAGAAAAGTTGATGGATTGGTGTACCAGGGTGATGAGTCCACCGCCACCGCCGTCGGCTCTGTCTTGTCTATTGGTGGTGAAATTATGAAATGTAAGTGTCTTTTGTGCTCTGTAGTTTTGTTTCATGTAAGATGGTAATGTGTATGTTTTGTTGTTTGGTGAATTGTGTGAGTTCTTGTTTTTTGGTATTTATGCCATCTATGTTTATCTGAAGGATGTTTATGTTGTGTGTGCGATGTGTGTTGGCTGCTGCAGCACGGGGGGTAGGTGGGGTTGTGGGTGGTGGGGAGTGGGTAGCAGAAGATTGTGATGGAGGTAAGGGTTGGGGTGGATTGGGGTGGATTAGACTGGGGTGGAATGGGAGGGTTTGGAGGTAAGGGCTGGGGTGGATTAGATTGGGGTGGAATGGGAGGGGTTGAGGGATTGGATTGTGCGGGAGGGATCGATGGGTTAGGCTGAGGAGGTGTGGAGGAAGTAGGAGTGGCGTTGATGGAGGGTTAGTGGGTGGGAGGAAGGAGCTTAAGAGCAAGTCCAGGTGTTTGTGTAATGTTTTCTGGATGCAAGTGTTGTGCGGGTGTAATGTGTCCAGTTCTTGCAGGAATTGCACTGGACTGAACCCTTTGTCTGTCGGCTCGAAGTGATAGGTTTTGAGCATGTTGGACATATGTATTTGTTGGTTGGTCCTGGATTGCTCTCAATGTCCCCAGCTAGAAGAAGTCGTCGAGAAATGACAGCCGGGGAGTCATTTCTCGGTGTAGAAAAAACGGTGTTGTTGTGTGTGTTGTGTTGGGAGATGTGGTACTGTATTTGCCCGGGGGACCGAATCCACTCCCAGATTCTCGGGCCCCGCGAGGGGACTGGGGGGGGGGGGTGCGGAGGTTTGTCCACCATGCTGTCCTCTTCTTCTGCTTCGACAGCCTCTGGGGGGTAGACCCACGGCGAAGACGCCACCGCTCCAGGTCTCAACATTGGAGTAAAGACATTTGCTTCTGCATAGCGTGACAGTCGGGTCGGGCAAGGCTGCTCATTTCGAAAAAAAATCGCTCACTCGTGATGAACACAAACACGGTAAGGACAAAACTACGAGTACAGAAGATAACAAATAAATACCCTGTACAGCAGAAAAACTTACATAGCACATTAGTTTTCATGTAAGAGTATGTTAGAAGAGATATGACCATACTTACACAAGCATGTACTGTATACGCGCGCGCGCGCACACACAAACACACACACACACACACACACACACACACACACACACACACACACACACACACACAGATAGATAGATAGATAGAGATGGATAGATAGACAAAACAATATAGATATAGTTTTAGATAGCTACAGCATAGATAGATAGAGATATACAAGTTCACATACACATAGTTCACATGCACATGCATACATAAATACCTACAAGTATATACATATATGTCAGACAGACATACAATACACATACAGTATATGCAGTACATAATACATAAACATCATACACACACGAATATATATATATATATATATATATATATATATATATATATATATATATATATATATATATATATATATATATATATATATATATATACACACACAGTAAATTCTCGTTTTTCACGCAGCGGATGTGCCGCCAAAACCGCGCGAAAAGCGAAACGTTGAAATGTGAAGTGAAGAATCAATGGGAAAAATAGAGGAGCGTTCCGGTGGGACATGTACACCCGCGGACATATGAACCTGCTACACGTCAAGAAGCTGATTGGCGATACCCCGCAAGCTGCTTTAGTAAAGCGTAAAATTCTAAGAATGAACTTTGTCACTTGTAACGGTGATCCTGATTGGTTGTGGTATTTTATGGTGCAGTTATAATGGGAAGAAAAGGAATAATCGTAGATAAATCTGTAAGCACATTTTTAAACAAGCATTTGGTTAGTGTTCCTCACAAACTTTTTTTCTTGAAGGTGTGACAGAATTTTAATATGAAGAGAGTACCAGATTTGCCAGTACTTACTCCCAGGCTTACCACACGATATCGTAAGGCCAGCATGAATATATTATTTGGTCACTGGAATTCAAGAGTTCTTAATGAAAATGTCCTTCATAATATGTATATTAATACATTGTTACTGTTAAAGCAACGGCTGCCACAATATGATGAAGGTAACTGTTAAACAGCGACAACAGTTTACCATCCTGCTTTGCCACCTCCACCCACAGCAGGTGGGTGGCCGGTCGAGTCAGGGTGACCAACTGTTCCATCCCATATCACCTACACACACGATACACCTCTAGATTAAAACTAAATTTATTAGTTAGCTACCTCATTATGTCTCCCATAATACAGAGAATGTTAGTGTGAGGTGTAAGGCTAGCAGATCAAACCCTGCTTGACCCCTCTATAAAAGTGATACTTCTCCATGCATTATTGCTTTTGCATTGTAACCTGTTTGATATGTAACAGGCAATATTTGGAGGATAGTAATATCAATGATTCTCCAAACGATGAAATATAAACACTAAATCATTACTTTTACTTACATGTGTCGGATGAAAGCTGTGTAAAGACAAAACTAAAGTGATTGTTTCATCAGCCCTCTACCCTTCACCCTCACCTTGCCGCGCTAAAATAAATTCGAGATATGATTCCCATGCATGTTGGTTCATGATGTCTTTAGCTACTGGTGAACAAAATTAACATATCCATTGATATTACTTTCATTCATATATGTAAAGCATCAGAATCATCATCAGTAACGCCAACTGCCTGTCAGCAATTCTGCTCCCTCATTACCTCAGTTCACACTCAGTTCACTCATTCCACTGTTATGGTTTCCATTCTTCTTGATACAGGTATTGTTATCTCTTAATCGTGTTATATATGCTGTGTGAAGAATCCTTAAGGATACATGCTTAACACTGACAATTATTACCTTCCCTGATATTTAGTATGGTGTGGACACTGCGGTATTCTTCACAACACACAAATTGAAATATAAATGGTCATCATCCTTGCCTCTTGACAAGGAACAAATCAATCTATCTCTCTATATTCCTAGGGTGTTTCCCCCAAAGAAAGGGAGGTAGCAGATACAGGACGACACACTCCCAATTTACTCACACACACACACACACACACACACACACACACACACACACACACATTCATTCGCATTTTAGCCCCAAGGGGAGAAGAGACAGATCTTCACTGCACCACACCGCACGAGGGTTAAATGTGCAGTGCAGTCAGCGACATCGGCAGCAGGGCCCGACAGCAGAGCTGGTTTACCCCTGCCACATCATAATGGACCTATCCCCTAACCCGCACCTGACCTGATCAGCTTATCAGACAAATAAAGGCAAATTTATAAAATAACTTATGGTTATGTAAACTATCTATCATGGGTTTTATAGCAAGATTTAGTCGTGAGAGACTGTGAGTCAGGGTTTCAAAAAGTCGCAGTGGTGGGAGGTGATGAGAAGGGTAAGCATGAGAGGTCACCAGTGTGGGATGTGGGCGAGAAGGGTGATGCAGTGCGAGTGCTGTGAGTGACTATTACCATAAGATGCTATAAAGCGGCAGTTGCCACGGTGTTTTTCAATTATTGGAAAAGCAATGATAATGAGAGGATTTGCTCCTTGATGTTTTTCAGCATACTGACCCATGCAGACAGAGCAAACATGCACACCAATTAAAAAATATTTATGGTCATGTAGATAAAAAAAAAAAAGAAAAAAAAAAAGTGTGACGCCTTATACACAGAGGACGGAACAGTCACAGAAGCAGGCAGAGGGAGGGAGAAAATAATTTATAACACCACATTCATAAAAGGGGATTTGTGAGGTGTTAATCCTGATGTCTGGCAGCTTGGCAGATGGCGTAACTGATGATTCTGATGCTTTACAATTATGAATGGGAGTAATATCAGTGAATATGGTAATTTTGTTCACCAACACCTGAAGATGAACCACGCATGGAAATCAGATCTCTAATTCATTTCAATGGAAAAAGTTGACGGCGAAGATGAAGGGTTGAGGGTTCATGAAACAGTTTTGTCTTTACATAGTGTTACGGAACAGAGAAAGATAATGTACACTTTAAGTGAGAATACTAAAAATCACTACTGTCCCGTAAAGTTCCAGGTTCAAAACAAAAGAGTTAGGTAAAATTACAAGTTAAAGTTTAATGCTCAAACTAACAACAAAACATTCAGGACTCATAAGGATAATGTAATGGCAAGAACAGGTTAAATATATGGTTAACTGCAATAGCCTCTGTTAACATGAAATTAGCAAGAGTAAATTTACCTAAGTCAGCCCTGATAAAATGAAAATACACTGGGTAATGCTCATTTAATGCAAGATAAATTATTACAGATACAAAATAATATTAAAACTGGCTGACAAAATCAATCCTACATAAATTACAAAAAAAAAAAAAAAACTCACTAGGCCTACAAATCAACACCTTATGCTATACAGTACAAGGAAAAATGCAACAACAGTTATACTCAAATTACACAGCTGCTAGATGGTTGGAGACTTCCTGAACACTCACAATAATAATAACTGTACAGGGGAGGACAGAGATGTGAGCAAAATGAGGAGTAGATCTAAGTGGCAATGATGCAGAGACTGAGCTCGTTATATAGGGGCCAGCAGAGCTTGATACAACTTGTAAGAAGGACGCGCAAATGAAGCCATGGGGACAAAGAGTTGACAATCCCGCTCTGAACAACAGAAAGAACGACTTACTCTACTATAACGGTAGAAGGGGGGGACTGAGGCAGAACACGCTCGTGATCAAACATGCAGCATACTGTGCGTTAAAATTACACAAAGGATGATGAAATCATAGGCTAGGTAACACCTCCCCACAAAGAAAAAGAAATTTACAAAGGAAATTTCTTATTCCTCTAAAACAATCTGTCTAAAGTCTAGATAAGCAATCTGCAATAACATTTTCTTTCCCCTTGACATGTTGTATGTTTAATGAATACTCCTGAAGAAGTAGACTCCATCTTGTCAATCTCTGATTTTCATCTTTAAACTTACTAAGGAATTTCAGTGGGTTATGATCGGTATAAATGACTATGGGGTCAAAACCAGAATACAAATAAAATGAAAAATGCTGTAAACCCAAAATCAAGGCCAAAAGCTCTTTCTCAATAGTTGAGTAGTTCTTTTGAGGTGGAGTGAACTTCTTACTGTAGTAAGATACAGGGTGTTCAATACCCTGATCATCCTCTTGCAGCAAAACAACCCCAGCTCCTGTATCACTTGCATCAACAGCCATCTTAAAAGGCTTAGCAAAACTTGGAGTAGCGAGCACTGGCTGACTTAATAGTATAGCTTTAAGTTTGTTGAAAGAGGATTCACAGTTATCGGTCCAGACAAATTTAACTCCCTTTTTCAGTACCGGTAGGTCTGTAAGTGGTGATACAAGAATAGAAAAGTTAAGAACAAATCTCCTGTAATAACCTACCATTCCCAAAAATCTTTGTAGCTCCTTCCTACTTTTAGGTCTGGGAAGATCACTTAAAACCTGAACCTTAGCTCCTGGTGGTGCAACATGTCCATCACCAATTACGTACCCAAGGTACTGAACATTAGCTTGACCAAACTCACACTTTGATATTTTAGCTACAAGATTAACATGAACCAAACGCTCAAGAAATTTACTGACATGGCATAGGTGATCTTTCCAGTTGTCACTGAAGATTAATACATCATCAATATAAACAACACACCCTGCCAAACCCTCTGTTACAACATTCATGAGCTTCTGAAATGTGGCTGGTGCATTCTTCATACCATATGGCATTACAGAACATGCAAAAGTCTTTCCTAGTGTTACAAAACATGAGATCTCCCTAGCACGTTCAGTCATAGGTACTTGCCAGTATCCCTTTAACAAATCAAACTTACTTATGTACCTAGCCTTTCCGATCTTGTCTATGCAATCTTCCACACGAGGGAGAGGGTAAGTGTCTGTTTTAGTTATCTGATTAACACGTCTGTAGTCAATGCAAAGCCGCTGTGACCCACCTGGCTTAGGGACTAGAGTGACAGGAGAACTCCACTCGCTCTGACAGGGCTCAATCATGTTGTGGTCCAACAGGTAGCCAAGCTCCTTCTCGATGAGAGGAACTTTCACTGGGTTCACACGGTAAGGAGGCAGTTTAATTGGCTTTGCGTCTCCAACATCGACATCATGCATCAACACAGTGGTTCTTCCTGGAGTGGCACAGAACACTTCCGGGTACTCCTGCAGTAATGCCGAAAACTCCTGCCTTTCCTCGGGAGGTAGATGAGAAAGCTTAGTCTGGAGATCATTCATGATATCAGGATTCTTCCCCAAACTATCACTCAGGCTCATACTGCATGGGAGAGCTTCACTTGCAGACTCGGGTGGAACAGCTACAGTGCAGACTGGGTTATTTTCGTCCCGCCTGTGATATAACTTCATCATGTTGATGTGACAAAGTTGCTTGTTCTTTCTACGATCTGGTGTGGCGATGACATAGTTGACATCACTGAGTTTCTTCTCCACGAAATAAGGACCACTAAACTTGGCTTGAAGAGGTTGCCCATGAACCGGTAGCAGAATCAAAACCTGATCTCCTGGCTGAAAGTGGCGTAACCTGGACTTCTTTTCATACCAAGTCTTCATCTTCTCCTGAGCAGCTCCTAAATTCTCTCTCGCCAGCTGTAAAGCAGTGGACAGCCGTTCTTTGAACTTCATCACATACTCCAGCAGGTTGACGTCATCTTCCTCCGACAGCCAGCATTCCTTGAGTAACTTAAGGGGTCCTCTTACTTCATGGCCAAACAGTAGTTCAAAAGGTGAGAAGCCCAGTGATTCATTTGGAGATTCTCTTGCGGCAAACACAACGAATGGAAGACCTTTATCCCAGTCTTTCTGATGTTCCAAACAGTATGTCTTGAGCATCGATTTGAGTGTTTGATGATATCTCTCCAACGCTCCTTGGGTCTGGGGATGGTAAGCTGAAGACGTGATCTGGGTGATGCTCAACTCTTTCAGGACTGCTTGAAAACATTTGACATGAAATTACTTCCTCGGTCTGACTGTACCTCCTTGGGCAGACCAAACTTTGTGAAGAACCCTAGCATTTCCTTAACCACGTTCTTTGCTGAGATATTTCGAAGTGGAATGGCTTCAGGATAACGAGTAGCCATATCAATCAGGGTCAACACATAAGAAAATCCTGAAGAAGTCTTAGGAAGAGGGCCCACAATATCCACCAACACACGGGTGAATGGCGCCTTAAAAGGAGGAATGGGAACTAGAGGTGCAACCTTTTCGGTCTGATTACACTTCCCCACAACTTGACAGGTGTGACAAGACTTACAATACCAGGAAACATCCCTGAAGATACCTGGCCAGTAGAAGTGTTTCAAAATGCGTGCCACAGTCTTCCTCACTCCAAGGTGTCCTGCTAAACTGGAATCATGAGCCACTCTAATGATATCCTGCCTACAGACACGAGTAATGACAACTTGATGTACAACCTCCCATTCACAGTCGGCTGATGCTGTTGGGGGTCTCCACTTCCTCATAAGTACTCCTGACTTTATATAATAACAAGTAGAAGCACCAGTTGACTCTTCCTCACTGTAAGCAGAGTTAGCTAGACCTTTCAACTCAGGATCAGCAACCTGCAACTCAACCAACTCTTGAGACAAATTATCAACACTACGGGGTACTGCCTCATCTGGTGAGTGGTCCAAATTAGCAAGAAAAGTGTCAGCTAGGATAACATCATCATCATCATTATCCTCTAAATCACCAGTAACTTTAGACTTAGCCCTAGTGACAGCACATGCAGGGAACACATCAGGGACATCACAATCCTGGGACGCAGCCACTGGATCACTAGACAACTGAGGAGCTGGACACACTTGACTTCCACCAATATCATTTCCAAGTAAGAAAGTTACACCTGACATTGGGAGTGTCTCAACCAACCCAACCATAACGGAACCATTAGCAAAACCAGACTCTAAATTCACTCTGCACAGAGGGACAGAGAAGTAATTATTCCCTACACCTTGTAAGATTACAGTTTCATCAGAGGAATTAACATTAGAGCCTAGAACACTGGTCAGCATAAGGGATTGGCAAGCACCTGTATCACGATATATTTGAACTGATTTCCTGTCATTACTGTCCAGAGGACTGACAAAACCATCAGACAGGAAATTAGCACATGAACTCTTGAGAGTGTCACCCACGTTACTGCTCAAAAGAGGAGCTCCATCATGAGAATTTAAGTTACCCCTCAAAGCAGGTTCAGTTAACTCAGTTAAAGAATTCTGGGAACTCTCAAGAGTGGACACTAGACCAATTGACTGAATATTTAAAGACTCCCTTTTGTTCACATCACGCTGTCTCCTGAAACATATCTCCGTAGTATGACCAAGCTTACTACAATAAGTACATTTACTTTCCTGAAATCTAGAGGTGAAGCTGGTATTTACTTCCTGAGAAACATCATCTTTATTCTCTTTCCTGTTACCTGTACTCTGAGTAGAGGCAACGTACTTACTCTCAGCTTTCCCTTTCTCTCTAGAATATCTCTTGTGAGTGAGAACATATTCATCAGCTAAAACTGCAGCATCAGACAAATTATCTATTCTTCTCTCATCAAGATATAGGCTTACATCTTTACTAATACACCTTTTGAAGTCCTCCAGCAAAATCATCTGCTTAAATTTACCAAAATCAGAATCCACATTCTTAGAATTTAACCACTGTTCTAACAGATCTTCTTTGATTTTTGCATACTCAACATGGGATTGCTTATCTTGCTTGTAAGTTGTCCTAAATTTTACTCTATAGGCTTCAGGAACAAGCTCATAGGCCTTAAGAATCAAGCTCTTAACTACATCATAATTATCAGATTGATCCTGAGGCAAAGATGCATAAGTTACTTGAGCTTTACCGGTGAGAACAGTTTGAAGGAGTACTGGCCAATACTCCTTGGGCCAATTAAAACTGTAGCTACCCTCTCAAACAACTGAAAATACTTTGTTAAATCAGATTCATTATAAGGAGAGACAAGTTTAACATTTTTAGCCACATCAAAATCATCAGAGCTAGATGATCCAGTTCCACCTTGTCTCATGCGATACTCATGGTCTGCCTGAATCCTGGCAAGTTCAACTTGTGCCTGTATCTGTGCCTCTTGAATACGAGCATTTGCCAGAAATTCAGCTTCCTTAGCACGAGCCTCCTGCAGAGCTAGCTGTAACTTAGCTAATTCAATCTGCGTTTGCTCATTTGGAGGAGCTACATTAAACAAGCTTTCATTAATCATGCCAACAATTTGATCTTTAGAATGATGAGAGTGAACCGCAATTCCCAATTGTTGAGCAACAAGCTTAAGTTCATTCTTTGTTCTGTTTTCTACATCACACACTGTTTGCACATTTGACAAAAAATCTTTGGCTTCATCAAGTGTAGTAATAGTAGACATCATGAATAAGTAACAGTCACAAAATTTCAAACAATATCCTTATGATAATATCCTGAATATCCTGATAAGAGGTCGCCAAATTTATGTTACGGAACAGAGAAAGATAATGTACACTTTAAGTGAGAATACTAAAAATCACTACTGTCCCGTAAAGTTCCAGGTTCAAAACAAAAGAGTTATTTAAAATTACAAGTTAAAGTTTAATGCTCAAACTAACAACAAAACATTCAGGACTCATAAGGATAATGTAATGGCAAAAACAGGTTAAATATATAGTTAACTGCAATAGCCTCTATTAACATGAAATTAGCAAGAGTAAATTTACCTAAGTCAGCCCTGATAAAATGAAAATACACTGGGTAATGCTCAGTTAATGCAAGATAAATTATTACAGATACAAAATAATATTAAAACTGGCTGACAAAATGAATCCTACATAAATTACAAAAAAAAAAAAAAACTCACTAGGCCTACAAATCAACACCTTATGCTATACAGTACAAGGAAAAATGCAACAACAGTTATACTCAAATTACACAGCTGCTAGATGGTTGGAGACTTCCTGAACACTCACAATAATAATAACTGTACAGGGGAGGACAGAGATGTGAGCAAAATGAGGAGTAGATCTAAGTGGCAATGATGCAGAGACTGAGCTCATTATATAGGGGCCAGCAGAGCTTGATACAACTTGTAAGAAGGACGCGCAAATGAAGCCATGGGGACAAAGAATTGACAATCCCGCTCTGAACAACAGAAAGAACGACTTACTCTACTATAACGGTAGAAGGGGGGGACTGAGGCAGAACACGCTCGTGATCAAACATGCAGCATACTGTGCGTTAAAATTACACAAAGGATGATGAAATCATAGGCTATGTAACAATAGCTTTCATCCAACACATGTAAGTAAAAGTAATGACTTAGTGGTTATATTTTACTGTTTGGACAATTATTGATATTACTTTCCACCAAATATTGCCTGTTACATATCAAACAGGCTATAAAAGTAATATTGCATGGAGAAGTATCACTTTTATAGAGGGGTCAAGCAGGGTTTGATCTGCTAGCCTTACACCTCACACTAACATTCTCTGCATTATGGAAGACATAATGAGGTAGCTAACTAATACATTTAGTTTTAATCTAGAGGTGTATCGTATGTGTAGGTGATATGGGATGGAACAGTTGGTCACCCTGACTCGACCGGCCACCCACCTGCTGTGGGTGGAGGTGGCAAAGCAGGATGGTAAACTGTTGTCACTATTTAACAGTTACTTTCATTATACTGTGGCAGCCGTTGCTTTAACAGTAACAATGTATTAATATACATATTGTGAAGGACATTTTCATAACGACTTCTTGAATTCAAAAGACCAAATAATATATTCATGCTGGCCTTGCAATTTCGTGTAGTAAGCCTGGGAGTAAGATACTGCCAAATGTGGTATTTTCTTTCTCATAAAATTCCATCACATTATTAAGAAAAAAAAAAAAAAAGCTGTGAGGAACACTGGTACAAATAATTATTTAACATAAATGTGCACACACATTTATCGACGATTCTTCCTTTTCTTCCATTATAAATACACCATATAATACAGCAGCCAGTCAGAATCACCGTTACAAGAGACTAAGTTCATTCATGGAGTTCTACGCCTTACTACAGCAGGTTACCAAGTATCACCAACCAGCTACTTGACGTGTAGCAGGTTCATATGTCCGCGGGTGTACCTACCCTATCATAAAGTACCATAACACCAAACAGGCCCTACCCAAAATTTAATGAAGAGTGTTTACTAGGGCTAAAACAGCAGAACACAAGATTTATGTACCTGAAAAGACATTAAAGCTGTTATAAAGAGCTGCAACATCAAAAATCCTTACCAGATATAAAGTGAAGACTTGCTTAAGTGGTAAGTGAAGGTGTGTTGAGGGTAGATGGGCTAGTTACTAGGCGACATGGGCCTCTCTGCTGAAGCCCTCGAAGTTGAACCCAGGCTCCAGCACCTCCACTTCCTCTCTGTCCACTTCTCCTTAAACCACCCTTGGCACGTCCAAGTCTTGCAGAATAGCAGCCACATTCTGTCTCTCATGAAAATATCATGTGATCCGGGCTTGTCTCTGCTCTTTTATGTTTCTTTTGTAGACAGCCATCACTTGAGACTTCAGATCACTCAAGGTCAATAGGATGTTGGTAGCCTCAGGCAAAGTCCTGGTGTACTGTATGCATCAAAGGTGGTTGCCATGTCGGTTATGGTGGACAGGGTGGTCGCAAGATGACCGCCAACAAATGAGCATCGGTATGCGTCGTCGGCTGCTGGCTGGGAGCATCGATTTGTGGGGAAATTTGCGAATTGTGAGACAACTCGGAAACTTTTCTCGTGCGCGAAAAACGAGCCGTCGAAGTAAAATGCGTCCAAATACGAGGACTTACTGTGTGTGTGTGTGTGTGTGTGTGTGTGTGTGTGTTTTCTTGCTTTGGCTCACAAACGCCTTATGTTTTTTCTAGAGCGATCTGACATTTTCTAGTCAAAACTGGGGGGTCTGTATGGCACTTCCGTCACAGATACGTAAATAAGGTGTTCCATGTTCATTATGAAAATTACTCGCCATACTATGGCACGGGTCTGAATCTAGTAAGAGCTACTTTTAAGCTATTTGCGACAGTGATACCTTCTCTCAGTCTTTTTGGTCTTTATTCCTGCCGTGCAGGGTTGGGTCCAAGGACAGGCTACTGTACTTAAGTCCAAGTCCAAGTACCCGGAAATTTTTTAAGTACAAGTACAGCCTTTTTCCAATTACTTAAGTCCAAGTCCAAGTACATATCATTGTACACCCGAAAGTACTAATCTCTCCCCCCTGTTAGCCGGAGTCGCGGCCAGTGAGCGACCAGGCGATCGAACACCCCACAGCCACCGCCCCTACCCCAACCCCAAAGCGTTGTTGGATATATGTGGGACGGCCAGAGCTGGTGATGTTACAATGTGTCATGACTTTTTTTATATACAATCAGAACCAGTAGGGGTAAGTATATAAAGGCAATTAATGTGTAATACTATGCTGGTATCCACAACATACGAGAAAGGCACGAAAATGAAAGAAGACATACGACGTATTATGTGTTATTGACTATATACTTACATACTATATTATAATGTAACTACAGATAAGTATAGTATAGGATCTGATGAAAGATGTGATGTCGTTTCTTATACATTCTCACTCCCACCTCCATCACCCTTCTCTCTGATTTGCTGTCTCCACCAAACGCCTCTCATACCTTGTCATCCCCCATCCCCATCCATTGTTAACCAACATAAAGATAATGATGAAATGATCTGTAAAGTATTAATCATATTGTATTATCACACGCTTCTGCATTATCACCAACAAATAAAAAACATACAATACTCCGGTATACCTGCCAACCATTTCATCCTGTTGTAAGATGTTACATGACATACACTCTGCAAGTTGGACCTTGTGTTACAGTGACATACGGTTGTTTATTGTTAACACAGGTTGTGTGGTTTGGACGTCCATTAATCCATATGAGCGTGGTAATTTAAGCCTTACATTATAAACTCGTAAGGTTTATGTTCCTGTCATTATTAGATGAACGAAACGAATCAGGGATCGGCTCTGACGAACCACGAACTCTGCTTTAACACAACAGTGACACAATGTCGTTATGTATACGATTGACCCACATTCACTCATATACATAATGACACTGTGTCACTGTTGTGACAAGTGGTCGGAATATTTTCGTTAAAGCAGAGTTCGTGGTTCGTCAGAGCCGATCCCTGATTCGTTTCGTTCATCTAATAATGACAGGAACATAAACCTTACGAGTTTATAATGTAAGGCTTAAATTACCACGCTCATATGGATTAATGGACGTCCAAACCACACAACCTGTGTTAACAATAAACAACCGTATGTCACTGTAACACAAGGTCCAACTTGCAGAGTGTAGGTCATGTAACATCTTACAACAGGATGAAATGGTTGGCAGGTATACCGGAGTATTGTATGTTTTTTATTTGTTGGTGATAATGCAGAAGCGTGTGATAATACAATATGATTAATACTTTACAGATCATTTCATCATTATCTTTATGTTGGTTAACAATGGGTGAGGGTGGGGGATGACAAGGTATGAGGCGTTTGGTGGAGACAGCAAATCAGAGAGAAGGGTGATGGAGGTGGGAGTGAGAATGTATAAGAAACGACATCACATCTTTCATCAGATCCTATACTATACTTATCTGTAGGTACATTATAATATAGTATGTAAGTATATAGTCAATAACACATAATACGTCGTATGTCTTCTTTCATTTTCGTGCATTTCTTGTATGTTGTGGATACCAGCATAGTATTACACATTAATTGCCTTTATATACTTACCCCTACTGGTTCTGATTGTATATAAAAAAAGTCATGACACATTGTAACATCACCAGCTCTGGCCGTCCCACATATATCCAACAACGCTTTGGGGTTGGGGTAGGGGCGGTGGATGTGGGGTGTTCGATCGCCTGGTCGCTCACTGGCCGCGACTCCGGCTATTAGGGGGGAGAGATTAGTGCTTTCGGGTGTACTTAAGTACAAGTACAAGTACTTTATACCATACAAAAGTGCTCCTGTTTCGAAGAAGGAAATCAAATGATCGTCACATTCTAAAGGTTAAGTTATCAAGGTAGTACGTAACGTTTTAGAATATAAGTATACTTTATTAATCAAACCATTTCTTCCATGACAGAATATTAACATAAGAAGCAACATTTCAGGAGTAACATAAATAACTAAATATTCCACATGATGTTGACAAAAGGCAAACCATTTATTTCTAATATTGCTAAACTAAATTTACTGGATGATATGAAGTTGAGGTTGTACCAGGGTAGAATCAGTACATTACTATTAAACAGTTTATATATTTATAACAAAAGTTACCTAGGTAAGCTACTTGCAGTCAGTTTAATTGTACATAAATTATCTCTTCATATTTTCCTTGATTTTTTTTTCCATTTAAATACTATGTACTTATAGAATTACCGCATGTCTAAAGATTTCAGTTGCATCACTTCATGTGTGGAGATTTAAGTTTTAATGACATGAACATGTAAACAGAAATAACGATTAATATTGCTACTTCAGTAATGTATTCTATAATGGGATAAAGAAAATAAATCATTTACTTTAAGTACAATATGCTCAAAGTCAACATGAAAGTGAGCCTATTTTGGTTTATCATCATTGCATTTTATAAACATTACAGTTTCGAAGTTTTTGTCGCTAAGACGACATCTGTCTGGTTTAAATACCTCACCAGCAATGCTGAACAGCCTTTCAACAGGAGCAGATGATGTCGGTAATGTAGTGCTGTACTGATCTTGTCTATCTTCTCCCACAGTAACATGTTATTACCTGATTAATATTATTATGGTGCATTTGGATAATTTCATAAAAGATATCTATTTAATAATACCTTTATAAAATCTAATAGAATATATAAATTTTTTTTAAATATAATGTACTTGATTGTACTTGAAAGTGCTTAGTATTTTTTCAAGTACTTAGGGTCTAAGTACAAGTACAACCAATATTTTAAACTCTAAATCCAAGTACAAGTACATGAAAACTGTACTTAACTCCAAGAACCAAGTACAGGTACTGTACTTGGACCCAACCATGCTACCGTGTCGCTCCCCAGTCATTCCTTCATGAATGACCCAATCGGAGAAGCGTAGCTAATCCATCAGCCAATTAACGATGACCTTGGCTCGCTGGGTGCTACCTCGTCTGCCCCCGACAGGAAGAGCGTTTTTTTTTTCAAATATGTCGCCATTGTGTGAAGTTGCAGTGTGACACAGTCCGGCAGGGATATCAAAATAACGTGACAAGCGTGTAGATTTTTCGTGGTGACGGGGTTATACCTACCGTTGAAGTGCCCTGTGGGTGCTGGTATAATGCGAATGAGAAATATTGGCGGTGCAATAATACTGCACTTACGTGGTTCTTAAAACAAAACAAACAAAAACAATAAAATAAACACAGAAAGTGTGGGTTCCAGGTAACTACCTTTAAGAGAACCTTTTTACAAGGGACACACCGGCAACCCTGTCAAGTTTGGGGATTCATAGCTGCATGGGTGCTAATGTGATGGTGCCACAATACAGTCCTTAGTAACTTAAACATCTCCTCGAAGACTTGCTACGACTGAAATAGTTTTTGCAGTAAGGTAACTACATTCTGGTTCAGTAACCATGACGCTATTTGCGGTCCAGGAGTGGAGGTGGAAGTGGATGAGGCCTTGCTAGTGTAACGAAAGCACAACATGTCGCACATGGTTGTTTGACGGCTGTGAGTGCGGGCCATGTCACTGTTCTTGGTGCCTCATATGGACCCCAAGGGAAAGCAACACAACGAGGCCACACTCATTCCACTCCATAAGAGATATGTTCGTCCTGAGGCTATAATTTATAGTGACTGTTGAGGGGCATATAGGACACTGAATGAGGAGCGATACGATCACAAACGTGTTAATCACAAATTGGATTTCGTGGGTACCACCGACATGGCAATCCACTTGCAGATAATCGAACGATTGTGGAAAGACGTAAAGGAGTGGGAGACACGGCCAGGTATCAAGGCAAAATCTACGACAATATCTAGGCTCGGTACCTATCCTGTAAAGACTTGAAAGGGAGGGAAGTTCATTATTTCCTCATCGGGACAGCTAAATTGTATCCACCACAATCAGAACCACGTACACGACAGACTGCAGGTGTCCCTATCCCCCCGAATTCAACAGAAACTGGACAAAAATGACAACACATAGCTGCAGGTACGGCAGGTGGGATCTTTTGTGTTTGCTGCACGTTCTCCCATTTATTTTTTATTTTTTATGAAGGTCGTCTCAGTACATTTCTGAGTCTAAGCATTAAACAATCATTGAATTTTTTATTGTGAAATAAATATTATACTTTAATATTATTTATCATTATTATCAACCTAACCTAACATAACTTCATAAAAACTAATTTCTCCAACAAAATAAATTCAGATTTGGAATCAGCTCAAAAAAATGTATTAATGACGAAATTTACATAAATGGGAGAACGTGCACCAAACACAAAAGATCCGGTAGGTGGCTGGCGTAGTTCTGACTGGCTTCCAAGGTCAGGTTTAGTGGCGGTCAGGATGGATAGTATCATGGGGGGGTCTAAGGCGAAGCCCCCCCCCCTCCCAGTTAGGTACTCTGTTTTTTGTTCATTTTTTGGAGATGGTAGGATTCAATTGAAAGATTTCCATGTTTCCATCAATTTTGCCCGGAAATGTTTTTTTTTTTTTCATGTGAGAGGGGGAGGGTTTCGAAAAGGAAAAAAAAAATAGCCTTTTTGATAAAAATGGCCATCAGTAAAATTCGAAACACATGGAAATCTTTCATTTGAAACACCCACCCAAAAGGGCAATGAACTGCACATACAGTACACATAACTGTACAGTACGTTCTACTGTACTTTAAGCGCCAGAAGGACCTCCCCAGTTCAGTTGTTATTATTCCTGTTTGTTTCTTGTACATTTCTGACCAGTTTTATGGTGATAACCAAATTTTTCTGTTGACCTTTTTATCGCCCGCCTTTACCAAGGCGGAGCGATATTATTTTGCCAGCGTCTGTGTGTCTGTGTGTGTGTGTGTGTGTGTGTGTTCCCATTATATCTCATGAAAGGGCCCCCCCCCCGGGCCGCCGCAGCCCCCCGGCCTCCCCCGGGGTGGGGGCGCTGCCCCCCAGGGAGAGGTGCCGACCCCCGGACTTCCAAGGTTTGGCGCTCCCCAGGTCCCCCCCGGAGGGAAGGACCGCCCGCAGGCAGCCCCCAGGAGGGGCGCCGCCCCCGGGGAGTAATGAGACAGCCCCCCACTGACGGGGTAGGGGGGGTCGCTGCCGTCCCCCGGCCCCCCCGAACCCCTCCCCGAGGGACAACGCCTGTAACTTGGCTGTCGACATATTCTGGCGGGCAATTGGCATTCGGCTTCCGAATGATTTACTTTAATTTTCACTTCTTTTCATCATGTTCCTTGTGTTTCACCGACGTTTGTAATGGACGAACTTGCTAAAACTTACACGTCTCATGGTTAAGTTTGATTAGTTTAGGCTAAATTGCTTGGTTAGGCTGTTAGGTTTGGTGAAGTTAAAATGTAACGTTAGGAAGAGGTACTAAAAAGAACAGGAACGTATGTTGGTGTCCGCCATTACACTCAGAAACAGTTGATACCGCAGAAGGAACATAGCCAATAACTATAGGGATAGAAATTTAACGTGAAATGTTCCTTTACCACTCCAATAAATAACAATAAAAATATAAAAGACTATCAGGAAGAAAAACTGATTTGATAAAGTGCTTCTGCTGTTTAAAGTAAAGGGTAGTTTACCCACACATACATACATGCATACATATAATTACACATAGGCCTATACACAGAAACAGATATACTTCAGATACATATACAGAAGTACCCTCATTAATTTTATTTAGGTTCTATATTTACCATTCAAGTACAAGCCCCAACACTCAGGGGAACATCGTCGCTGAAGGCCGAGCAGGAAAGGGAGAATGAGAGTAAAAAAAAAAAAAAAAAAAAAAAAAAAAAAATTATTGATACCTTAGGTCATAAAAGATATTGGAGTAATTATCATTACAAGCAGGATAATGAACAAAGACATACAGTGACACATACATGGTAAAAAGTTGTTGCAGTAATTATCACAAGTTTGGAATCAAGCAAAAGGACACATTTATACACACATATGGACATAAGTGTGCAGACAGAGGCACATATGCACAAATACATATACGTTTATATCTAAGCAAATATGTATAGATTCAAACACATGTAACCATAGACATTGTGTATGTACGGGATAGGTACCCATGTATAAAGATATGGGTATGTGTAAAGACGTGCATACACATACACATGCTACATGCACATATATAACGTATGATATATTCATATATACATATACAGGGAGATTATATATATATATATATATATATATATATATATATATATATATATATATATATATATATATATATATATATATATATTACACTCTAAATAGATACATATGCATAGTCACATACACAGGTAGATAGACAGACGCGATACGCATTATCAAAAAATTTGTTGATTCAAAATCTCAGCACAAAGACAGTACATGCGCATACACCTGATGTGTACGTGTGTGGACAACACACACACACACACACACACACAGGCTTGGAGATATATATATATATATATATATATATATATATATATATATATATATATATATATATGTGTGTGTGTGTGTGTGTGTGTGTGTGAGTGGCCTCAGTGGTACAGTGTGCATTTCGTACACGGGAGAACCAGGGTTCGCGCCCCGCCAGGGTAATAAACTTTGGGAGTGTTCACCCGGCCACGTACTGCATCGGCGGACACAAGGGGTGCTGCGGTTGAACCAGTGTCGCTTACTATAAAGTATGCTTGCACCCAGTCGGTTTGCGCGAGTTGATTACACTTGGTTCACAGACTACACACACATCCAAAGCCACTCCAACACTACAATTACACTTACAAGCACTTCTCACCCTACATACAATCTCTACCAGACAGCCTTGCCACTTAGTAGAGATACATTGGCTGTATCGTCCCCACTTCGGTCGGGATAGGCCGGTCCAGCAGTGGGTACTCAAACGGCTGATGATGATGATCATATATATATATATATATATATATATATATATATATATATATATATATATATATATATATATATATATGTAAATATACACATTTAAATACATACAAATACACAAGCACATACATACAGTATATACATACATATATGTACAGTACACACACACACACACACACACACATATATATATATATATATATATATATATATATATATATATATATATATATATATATATATATATATATATATGCTGTATGAGTGGCGATGTTTGTTTGTTTGTTTGTTTGCTCTTCAATTACGCCCAGACCAAGAGCCAGAGACCCTCAGACCCATATATTTCTAAATCAGGTTGGCCTAAGGATGGTTTTTTGGGGGTCAAAATTCAGATTTGGGTCATTTGAGGCCAAGGTTCGCCTTTTTGGCCCGGGCAACGCCGGATACCCCTGCAGAACAATTTTTGGCATGGAGACTCACATGACCTCCAGTTCGGACATAGGCTATGTGACTTTGACCTCCGATGTCATTTGAGGTCACCAGTCGGAGGTCATATGAGGTCACCGGTCGGAGGTCATTTGAGGTCACCGGTAATACACGCTCGAACTGATGAACCCAGCAGCCCAATTTCTGGCATGAAAACTCACATGACCTCCTTTTCTAACATAGGCTATGTGAGGTTGATCTCTGAATTCATTTGAGGTCACCTGTCGGAGGAATTATGAAGTAACCGGTAATAGTGAAAAAGTGCGCACAACAACTGTACGTTACTCTGCAAAATCTGAAATAGAAAGTTCCTAGACCACTTATAATCCCTCTCCAAAAGCATAAGAGGAACATGGTCTTTCTGGAGTAGAAAATAAGATTGAACTAGAATAAATAGGATTAGTGTTTGCTTTTTTGGCCCGGCAACGCCGAGTCCCACAGCTAGCACAGGTATATACTGTACATACTGTATACCAAAATGTACCAGCACTGCCCCAGTGTCAATAGCTAAGATAGTCAATGCTGACGATCAATGGGAGAACATGACAATAAGCACAAGAAAGAGAAAACGGACAGTGAAAGGTACACTGTTTTAAACTACAAGAAAATTTGTCAGACATTCCACCACCACCTTTACACCTCTGTATTTGCCGTGGTTCGAGAATTCTATAATCATTGTGTGTAGGAAGTCAATCATATGTAGGGTTGCCATATCTGAACTGTCAAAATACACGACGCCTCCGCTGAAACCCATGCTCCCCCTGCCCCACCAACACACAATTTGGGCCTTTGACGTTATGAAACCTTTATATATATTTACTGGCCACCATAATGTACTGACGGAAAAATAGCCGCCCAAAAGCCACTTACAAAAAACAATAAGTGACCAGTACATTTAAATTAAAGAGATTTATAAAATATATGAAATATTTGAAGAATAATTATTAGTAATACATATTAAGATAGAATAATAAATGGACCTAACATAAAGGGGTGTCCATACTATGACTTGAAGAAGGGTGTAAGATATACATGGTAGCGTTGACCCTTCGGGTTTTCTGGGAAGGAGAATTGGGTGATGCCGAAGGTTGACGAAACACCCTGACTGTAGAAATTGGTCCTTTATTTATGTACAGCTTCTTCATTCACGCTAGATGACAATAGGGAGGTTGGACTTGTTCCAGGTCTGGGCAAGACTTGAAAGCTGCGTAAAAGCCAGACAATGGCCATGCTGGACCCAGTGTCAGAAGTAAAATACTGCCAGAACTTGGTAAAGGTCCACCCCCAGACTTATTACTCAGACTTACACCAAGAATTGCTCCAAGACTCGCTCCAAGACTGGTTCCCCTGAAAGTGTTAGAACTTTCAGGTAGTTTCAAGCAAAATAATAAGATAAAAGTATTATACTTTTGTGAAACAATAAAACTTTTCATAGGAATATTCAAGGAATTAGACAATGCAGTTGCCCTTTGACCACCCTAACCTCTAGGTGTTAGGATGATACTGCATAGGATAAGAATTCGCCACCTTATTTCATAATTATAGAACAGACTTTAATATCATGGTGGTGTACGTCACTGGCCGGCCTTACCGCAGGGAGGCAAAATGCTGACACAGTTATTTTCTGCCTCTCCTCATACAGACAGAGCTGCTCTGTACACTTCTCATGTCTGACAATTTCCAGGGCAGATTTCACTTTCAAAAACATTACTAACACAAGCACAATACAATCAAAATATCTTTTAGGGGAATAGAAAGGCTAGAAGAAAGAAAAGCTCCAGGCAGGAAGAGTGATGCTGCCCGCTCAGAAACCAAAACAGAGAAAACCCTCTATCTCGTTTCCCCCTCCTGTGTTTAGTGTGTTGCCAAAACTCTACTTAGAGATCCTTATTACAAAAAGAGCTTTTAAACTCCCTATGATATTTTCTTTTAGAAGGGTGGATAAATATCACAAAATATGTAGGAACTCACTGGTAACATATTACCTCAAGTGTCATCGTTCAACTGAAAAAAATAAATAGTGAATCGATGTAGATAATACACAACATTATTGTAAAAATGAATAAAAACATGGGATATTACAAGGCAAGGTGCAAAAATATTATTGGCATCTATTTTCAACCAGTACACTTGACCATCCTTCCCAAAATTTATTTTTTTGGTTGTGCGATGACACTCTGGAATGTAAAAATCGATAATACGACGAGAATCACTACTGAGGTATTCAGACAAATAATCCACAAATGACCTTGGGCCAGAAAATACTTAAAGGAGAACGTTCTCACAAAAAAAAAAAAAAAATGGGCGTTCTTACAAAAAAATAACATGGAGGGGATGAAGTACCAGATACAACCAATGCACAAAAAATCTTTCCTAAACTAGGTTTTTGTATACCACGGTACACAGTGTCCCTTGGAGACACATAATAAGGATGTCATGGTCTGATTTTCCCAGGGTCCCGGTATCCATTCCCAAAGTAAACTGCCAGACAAGGCAATTAGTGCACACTCAGAAGACTGAATTGAGCCTCAACTAGGAGATCTCGTACAATTTCATTCACCATTCATATTCCCCCCATAACATACTACCATTCATACAGAAGTTTCCTAGTGGAACTAGACAATCCCTTTCATAAGGATTAATCAAAGTCAGTCAATGTCCCAACGGGCCAGCGGGAAAAAGGCTTGCAGCCTGTAAGTGTAACCTGTCTCCTACAGATTATCAATTAAGAAAACAGACTTATGAAAATCAAAAGTGAATATGTCATCACCCAAATACAATGCAAACTCCAGAACAATTCTCACTAAAAATCAAGGGTACATCATTACTTGTAAAATCACATGGCACCAATTAAGACAATAGCACCTTCATAATGGCATTAAGGTCTAAAGTATTCATTACAGCCAATGGTTCCTGAGAAAAAAATTTGAGTACTTAAATGAGTATAGAAATGAGTATATATAAATATTTTGTGTAACTATTACTATCACAGGTCAGCATACCTCATGGAAGAATACCATTTTACACCTTAGGACAATGACCTTCCTTTACAAATACTTTCAGTACAGTCATACATCCAAAGGCTGTCCTAACTCTAGAGTTCCTCGATCAGTCTTGACAGAGGTTTCTGTACTCTTGGCTGGGATCCAATTGTCACGAATTTGCTCGAGCATATATGTAGGTTCGTGACATCGTGTTTCAGTGGGAAAACCACGAATTCTAGTGGAATTCCCACTGCGCATCACTCAGTTCAACCGTCCTCGCATTCACTCAGTTGGGACGATTTTCAGAACATTGCTCACTGTTTCACAAGTGATCATTCTTGTGCGCAATATTAGTGCCTTCACTGAGTGATTTATTGTGAGCGTATATTACTCACTTTCTCTCATTGACCGTTGACTTAGGCCACGCCTATTTCCGGCGAATGCGGCCATTGCTCGCCCCCTTTCATAATTTGAAGTTAGTCAGGCTTGGATCGTCGCGAATGTGGGACCGTTGTGCCCAGTGTGGAGCAGCGCCTCCGTTGTACAGCGAGTTCCTGAAATCTCCACCTAGACGGTGAATCGGCCATGAAGGTTTAGTGTAGCAGCGTCTGTCCTGTACAGGCGCCCAGTTCTTCACTCGGCTCCCCTCCACTGACCAGTATTACTTTTTTTCTTTTTTTTTCCTAGGTTTAAGTGTTTAGCTTTTGAATGAGCGAGTGAGTGTATTCTCCTTGTTATTTTGAATTCATTTTGAGACTCATGTAAAGTAAATATATTTCACTGTAATTAATAAATTTACAGTTCTTTTTCTTTGAGCTTAATATAGTTAAACTCGTGTTTTATTTCTCCACATTTAGCTTATTTTAGTTGCCGCTCCTAGTTTTGCACAAATGCTTTGCATTATTAATAACTGGTACTTGGACCAGTACTTATGTATCATGCTTAAATCCGTTGTGCCAGCCAGGAGTTAATGCACTGGCAAGAACCTGTTTATTATTAGTAGCATTAGTTATTGATTGTCAGGGGCAGAGTCAGTTTCTCAAGAGGCTAACAGTACTAACAAACAGCACTCGTGAGTACTTAGTTTCTGCTGTGTACTGTTGAGAAAGTTTATAAATTCTCGTCCTTAGAGAATCGGCGAAGTAAGCCTGAATAAAGTAAAACCTACTGCTTGATTTTCACAATCAAGTCAATTCTTTGTCCATATCTCCGAGCAACATATAAGTTATTATAAATTCATTAATTTCACATCCCCCCCGTGACACCAATGGTATAGTCCCAACCTACGACACTATACATTTGCACATGTTCCTGAGGTTTAGAGAGCCACTCCTCAGGTCCATGGTATTTCTTTACCTTGTTGGCTGCTCGATAGATCACCACATCATCAAACATATTCAGTAGTTTATGTGCCGAACCATCTCTAATGATTTCCAACACCCGGAACAGTCCAAGTCACTTTATGTTAGACTTTCGACTTGTACCTAGAGGATTTTCATTTTTCACCCACACTAAATCATCCTTTTCCACAACCTCATTTTTCCGGTTCCTGTTTGCACTGTCAAGAGTCCGTTTAGACTGCTGTTTGGAGGTTTCTTGGATTATTTCGTGGACTACTCTTAGTGCCTCTCCCTCATCTGAGTCCTCAAGCACGGGAAGAGTTGCACTAATTTGTCTTGAGGCTCTCCGAGAGAAAAACACAAAATGTGGTATCTCTTTCAAAGTGGTGTGAACAGTATGGTTTAAAATTCTCTGACACTCACTAAAATATTTCGGCTACCTAAGAGGATACCCTTTACACAGATCACATAGCACACTTTTCATTGTGCGATGTAGGCGCTCACACACGCTGTTTCCTTGTGGGTGATAGGGCGTAGTGTAGCCAAGTTTGATATGGCACTGTCTGCAAAGACTTCTGAACTGTTGGGAAGCAAACTCAGTTCCATTATCAAGCACTAACACTATAGGAGTTCCAAAGTCACACAAATACTCCTTAATCTTTGAACACACCCCTTCAGTGGTTTTGGTCTTTAATACATAAAAGTTAACATATCTACTGTAATGATCTACAATGGCGAGAGCATAACGGTACCCGTTTGTTCCCCGACACATGTCTGTCAAGTCTGCACTAACACGTTCGAGAGGCTTAGTGACTGAAGGTAGCTCTTGTCACCTCTGTTGCAACCCTTGAATACCGGTATGGACACCCCTTTATGTTAGGTCCATTTATTATTCTATCTTAATATGTATTACTAATAATTATTCTTCAAATATTTCATATATTTTATAAATCTCTTTAATTTAAATGTACTGGTCACTTATTGTTTTTTGTAAGTGGCTATTGGGCGGCTATTTTTCCATCAGTACATAATAGTGGCCAGTACCGTAGATAATGGTGGCAGCTGAATGGGATGATTTAAGCCTATTTTCATACATGTTTTGTGAATTTTTCCTCTTTTAAGGCTTGAAGATTCCCACTGAACCCATGTGTTTCACCTAACCATGTGGTACATGCCTGCTGAAATGCCAGCTACCCTTTAAACTTTTGTTTCATTTATGTTTCATCTGTGCCATTATTGTTAGCTTATTTAAGTCAAAATGGGAAGTGGAGTTGAAGACAGTCAGTTTAGGAGAGCCAAATTGATTATCGGGACATCAAGGCTGATGCAGAACATGCTTTCATGACAAATGTGTGGCAGCTTTTAAACCAGCAACAAACCTTAATTGAAACACTGAGGGATGAAATGTTTCAGTTAAAAAGTGCATTACAGAACCCTGCACCTTCAGCCCCTGATCCTAACCAAACTAATTCTAATCGATTCCGTCAGTCAGTTTCATCAACTCCCTCTGTTCCACATCAGTTCCCACACGCAGGTACTCTCATGCCCAAACAATCCACTATTAGGCCTAGTGACATTCTAGTAGTAAATTTAACTGATTTAGATGGGACTGAAACCGAAAGTATTCTGGCAGATCTGTATGGCCTAGTTGAGTCATGTGTGACATCTGATGAGGAAAGGTTGCAAGTTGCTCAGACTCGAGTTGACAAGCCACTACATGCCACGATTTATAGTCCCATTAAACACTGAAAAATCTCTACATGGAGTGATTTCAAGGCAGTTTTAAATGCTAAGTTTTGTGGTACTCCTAATATTACAGAAGCTTGGCAAATTATTGAGGAAATCACCTATGATATAGAGGAAAGCTCAGAACCTTTGTAAACAGATTAAATTGTAAAGTGGCAGCTCTAGAGATCAAATTCCCCAAAGAATCCATCCTTGATGCAGAGAAATTAACAAAGAGAAAATTATTCCAGGGACTTCCTGAAGTTGCCCAGCGTAAGCTTGGTGATTTCTTTGATACGGTCTCCCATACTGAGTTTCTTAAATGGGTTGAGGATGAAAGGAGACTTGTGCTACTAACCAACAGACACATCAAACGGTTGAGTGCAAGGAAAGATATGGCTCTGGTGACCCCATCAAAGCCACCCGAGACAAGGCATCCAAGCATTGATCGGTTTGATAAAATCGAGCGAGCACTTAACAGCCTGACTCAACAGATGAAAACCCTTAAACCTCCTCCTAAGAAAATGTGGTTATTGTGCCAAGTCGGATCATACGCCAGCAACTTGTTCTCTTACACCTGAAAGGAATGCTTGTTTTGACTGCTTAAGAGTAGGTTGTAGGAAGGGAAATGCTGATTGCCCAGGAAGACAGTCCAGACAGTCGAAATGACTAGGTAAAGCTTGAACAATTCGATGTCCCACCATTTCATTGATGGTGAACCAAAGATCGAGTTCCGCTCTAGTAATACGAGGAGTAAAGTAACTCTTGCTTCAAAGAAATTTGTGAGTCAGCTTGGGTTAGAATTGTTCCAGAACAAGAACCTTCTTCCAGTGACAGGGATATAAAAAAACCCACTTCCTGTACTAGGCTCTTTGTACATATTTTAATTGGTAGTACAAAGACTGTTCGACACCTAACTTTGGTAGTCTCTGATCACTTTCTTGAGACCGATCTCTTGTTAGGAGTAGATGTGTTGGGCAAAGCTCTAGATCAGCAGCAGCAAACATTTAAGTGAGATGAATTTGTTTACCTGGTTAGGCATCCTTTATCACTCATCCTACAATCAGAGCACACGTAGGGTGAGACTGACTTGCCCAATTAAGCAGCCTTTTGAGTATCTTTGCCTACGGGAAGAACTTGTCGTTAGACGTTTGCAAGCATGCGTGTTGGTTGTTCAAGTTAGTGAGGAACCCAACACAGTTTTGGAAATCTCTCCTCAAACATCTCTGAGTTTAGCTGATTCACTGTTGTGTACTACAGTCTCCACTTAGGGGGAAATTCATTTGCCTTTTATCAACCAGAGCCAGGCAGACATTGTACTTAGACCTGGGACCATTTAGCAACTTATAGGATCCTTAGTGAAAGTGATATTGAGAAATTTGTTCAGTCTTGTCTGGTCGCTAAGGTTTCAAATGATTTGATCCCTCATAGTGATAGTGTTACTACTACAGCCAGTAGAGAGGAGAAATTTAAGGAGTTACTTAAAACAAAGAAATGGGACCATCTGACATTAAAAAAGCAATTGCAACTTCAGACACTGTTAAAACAACACCATGAATTGTTTATGGTTGACAAGTCAGAATTAGGAACAATCAAGGGACCTCAAGCGAAGATAGCAGTTAGGCACAATTCCTCAGTCAGAGCCCCAGTGCATCGCTACCCAGAGCAAGCTAAGGAAATTATCAGCAATATGCTTGATGAGATGGTGGATAGAAACATAATAAAGCCATCCACAGCAGCTTGGTTAAGCCCAATTGTACTAGTCTGTAAACCGGACGGATCAAAGAGGATGTGCTTTGATAACAGACAAGTGAACTCAAAATTCGAGGTGGACCTGTACCCACATCCCAAACTGGAAGAGATGGTAGAAAGTGCAGCTGGCCAGAAATATTATGCATCATTAGACCTCAAGGACGCCTGTTACCAGGTCGTCTTAGATGATGTCAGTAGAGACTTAACCACTTTTACAGATGGCATTACACTGTATAGATTTACACACTTGCTTTTTGGATTGAGTTGCAGTCCTGCAATATTTTCTAGAGTGATGAGAAAGTTGCTAACCCCATGGTTGAGGGAAGGTTGGATGAAGAACTATCTAGACAATGTCATTTTGTGGGCCCCTTCTTTTGAGGAATTAGTTCAGCGCCTAGATAAGTTCTTTCACCATTTACACCAAGCAGGAGTGAAACTCAATGTAACAAAGTGCCATCTTTGTCAAAGACGCGTAAAGTTTATGGGCCACATACTGTATGAGGAAGGGTGCATCCCCAATGCAGAAAATGTTGAGGCAGTTCATCATATGAAACCCCCAAAGAATGTAAAGGAGGTGAGAAGATTTTTGGGTATGTTTGGATTTTACAGGAAACATATTCAAAAATTTACAAAGATCGCATACCCCTTGACACAGTTGTTGCAGAAGGATAAGATATCTTCTTGGACTCCAGAATGTCAGAGAGCTTTTGAAGACCTGAAACAAGCTTTAGTCCAGTCACCTGTACTGGTGAAGGCTGATTTGAGTAAACCTTTTGTTTTGTATACTGATGTGAGTGCTACAGATGTTGGTGCAGCCTTGATGCAACAGCAAGAAAATGGTAGCCTTAGTGCCATTGTATATTTCTCCAAGAAGTTCAAACCAGCTGATACTAGGTACAGTACCACAGACAAAGAGGCAATAGCAATTGTGATTGCAGGTAGGAAATTTCACCATTATTTGTGGGGAACTTACTTTACAGTGATGAGACCACCAGCCTCTTGTTTCCGTCTTCCGTAGAAAAACTAAATCCCTCAGAATGAACACGTGGATAATTGACATGAGAGACTACACCTTTTATATAAATTATAAAAAGGGATGTCTAAATGTTGTTGCAGATCAGCTTAGTAGACTAGTTCGGCCTATAGTTCCCAGTCAGTCCGAGACATGGCTTGGGTTGACCAAGGAAGAGTTTAAGGAAGTACAGAGAAAGTAGTCCAGGTGGAATGATCTTATCACTTACTTAGAGGGTGGAGCAGTTTCCAAGAAGCGTTATCCTAGAGCCACTTTTAATCAATTTGCATTACATGAGGATCTGCTGTATCTCTTGCTGCCAAAGAAGGACAATAGTCTTCAATTTGTATTAGTTGTGCCAAACTCTTTGGTAAAACAGCCTTAAGGTTAGCACATGAACAGTCTGGCCATTTGGGAGTTAAGAAGGCTATTAACAAATTGGAGGCTTACTTCTTTTGGCCAATTCTTAGAACTGATGCCATGTTATATGTGAAAGAATGTATTGAGTGTCAGGTCCATACTATGACTTGAAGAAGGGTGTAAGATATACATGGTAGCGTTGACCCTTCGGGTTTTCTGGGAAGGAGAATTGGGTGATGCCGAAGGTTGACGAAACACCCTGACTGTAGAAATTGGTCCTTTATTTATGTACAGCTTCTTCATTCACGCTAGATGACAATAGGGAGGTTGGACTTGTTCCAGGTCTGGGCAAGACTTGAAAGCTGCGTAAAAGCCAGACAATGGCCATGCTGGACCCAGTGTCAGAAGTAAAATACTGCCAGAACTTGGTTAAAGTCGACCCCCAGACTTATTACTCAGACTTGCACCAAGAATTGCTCCAAGACTCGCTCCAAGACTGGTTCCCCTGAAAGTGTTAGAACTTTCAGGTAGTTTCAAGCAAAATAATAAGATAAAAGTATTATACTTTTGTGAAACAATAAAACTTTTCATAGGAATATTCAAGGAATTAGACAATGCAGTTGCCCTTTGACCACCCTAACCTCTAGGTGTTAGGATGATACTGCATAGGATAAGAATTCGCCACCTTATTTCATAATTATAGAACAGACTTTAATATCATGGTGGTGTACGTCACTGGCCGGCCTTACCGCAGGGAGGCAAAATGCTGACACAGTTATTTTCTGCCTCTCCTCATACAGACAGAGCTGCTCTGTACATTTCTCATGTCTGACAATTTCCAGGGCAGATTTCACTTTCAAAAACATTACTAACACAAGCACAATACAATCAAAATATCTTTTAGGGGAATAGAAAGGCTAGAAGAAAGAAAAGCTCCAGGCAGGAAGAGTGATGCTGCCCGCTCAGAAACCAAAACAGAGAAAACCCTCTATCTCGTTTCCCCCTCCTGTGTTGCCAATCTCCCCTTAGGGATCCTTACTATAAAAAGAACTTTTAAACTGCCTATGATATTTTCTTTTAGAAGGGTGGATAAATATCGCTAAATATATAGGAACTCACTGGTAACATATTACCTCAAGTGTCATCGTTCAACTGAAGAAAATAAATAGTGAATCGATGTAGATAATACACAACATTATTGTAAAAATGAATAAAAACATGGGATATTACAAGGCAAGGTGCAAAAATATTATTGGCATCTATTTTCAACCCGTACATTAATATATATATATATATATATATATATATATATATATATATATATATACACACACACACACACACACACACACACGCACACCAGTACTGCTGTACTGTATCACAATTTTTAATCTTTCTATGAAAAACAAGCAAAGTAGAGAATTGGCTAGATTATGACTGAACAATGCTATCCCCCCTTAGATGCAGGGTAAGATCAGAAGAATAACAAATGCTACAATGTAAAAATGAAAACTAAGCCAATAATTGTGTGCAGTTACTATGTATTTTATGGCTATAACAGCGCTATGAAAGGAATAATATTATAAAAGCTCGTGGCTAAACGACAGGAAAAGGCAGGACATTCTCTGTCTCTCGTCATTCGAGTGTAATGGTATATTAAATTTTTCGAGAAAAAGTAATGGAGGCTAAAATTCCGGACTTTTAATTTTTAAAATTCCTCCCGGACGAAGATTTTGACACTTAAATGCAGGACGTGTCCGGGAAGATCCGGACGTATGGCAACCCTAACCATACGAGATTCTCTACCCGTCTGAGTGCAGGATTACCACCTGTATTACAGGCTGGGAGGTGTGGCCGGCGGAGACAACATATCGCACTGACCGCACGGCTGACAACATCCACGCTTGTCTCACTGCTGCCAAGTCCTCCCGTGACAAACCCAGTGTCAGACAAGAATATTGGCATGACTTTCTCCAGCATATCAACACTCACACTTAATCGATCTACAGCATGTCGGCTTGTTAACGGCTTGTTAACAGAGTTGTTCAGTCACATGAATCACCCTCACCTCCTCTCCTCTCCTGCACAGTCCTGGAGAATACATCAACAGTCTTGCCCACAAGTGGTCCACACAGTCCCAACTGACTTTCCTGCCTTCCTCCTCCAAGGCTTCTAGCCAAAAAAGGCTAGCACTCACCACACTCTCCTTTCACGATGATCACCCCATCACCTGTGATGAATTGCACCTTGTGCTATCGCTAGGCATGGCAACTGCCCCGGGTAGAGACGGGACCACCTATGGCACACAACTTATTGCTCAGATTACTGACAATCCCTTACGTAAGGACGGATGTACTGTTCATGGAAGCTAATGAGCCTGAAGCCTCAAGCCTCACGTTTGTCGGGGTCTGCAATAAATTAAGAAAATGTAATACGTTAGAATATGAGAATATTAACGGAGTATTTCCAGATCTCCAATTAGAATGAAGTGTCGGCATGATTGTGTATATTTCATAGGTTAGCGTATAGGCTGGGCTATTTTTAATGTTTGTTTTTGAAAACTAGGTGATTACATTATACTCCTTCATTCTGTGTATGTCTTAGATGTTTCCTGTCTGATATACAGTCACTCAAAAAAGAAGTGGTACAGTACCTCTCTAGCCAACTCCTCCGCGTTTCGTGTGGTAACACCGTAACCTTTACAACTTCAGTTGATTCGAGTTGGGCTTTGAGATACTATGCCTGAGCGAACCCCGATTCGAGTTTAGTTTCACTTCCTGATGAACTAATATAGCTATGCCGTGTGCGAGATTGATTTCATATTATTGCTATGTATATTAAACAGTGGCATCATAGTACAAGCGGCAAATCCTTTAACCTCAGTAGATAATCTGATGTTGAACACTTTCATAAAGTGGCATCCATCATTCACGTTACAACGTGATGAATGGATGCACAAAAACAACTACGATGTCGTATCTGCCAGTAATTCCCAGCTATTCCCCACACAATTCAAATAATTCCAGTGAAGTGATTATTACTTTCACCCCGTGACGTTACGTATAAAAAATTTAATATCACATTACCTACTGGGAGTTGCTATGTCGGTACATGTCCCGGAAAGACCAATAATTAATCTTGTACTGACCCGCACATTACAAACATCTAGAGGCACAAAAAGATAAAAGAAATGTCGTTCACAAGAGGCTGCTTAATTTTAAAGGTGGCATGTCTTCATGACGTGTAAGTTCAAGGTAGGCTACTGCAGCACCGTGGTGAAATAGGGACACCTCTTTTACATTATTATGGTTTAATTTGTTTGATGAGGTTTGTAAAATAACTGTGATCAATGACTTCGACAGAAATTTTTCTTTGATGCATAATCTACATCCGATTTTATGACGTATTACTAGATAAAATAAATTACCGTGGGAATGGTAGTTATAACTAAAACAGCAGTTTACTGTTTAAAGATGAAAGATATAGTTCTGTTATAGTAAGGTTAGGTGTGTGGATGGGCTGATAGAACGGGGTGAAAGGATGAGCAGGTAGGGTGGGGTGAGTGGTTGGATGGGTAGGATGAGGTAGGTGGGCAGGGTGGGGTAGTGGATAGGGCAGGTGGGGTGGGATGGGGTGTGTGGTAGGCAGGGGGTGATTGAGTTGGTGGGTGGTGCGGGTGGATGGGATGTGTGAGTAGATGGGTGAGTGAGCTTTGTGAGTGGGGTGGGGTGGTACGTGAGCTTTGTAGGTGGGTAAGGGGTAGGTGAGGTGGGTAATTGGGTGGGTTTTGCGGATGGGTGGGGTGGGATGTCTGGTGGATGGGATAGGCAGGGGTGTTGGGCCTTGTGGGTGGATGAGTGGGAGATTGGGCTTTGGAATGGGTGGGTTGGTGTTTAGGTGTGCGTTGTGGGCGAGTGGGTGAATGTGTGGATCCCTTGAGGACATGACAGGAGACGGGCTTATTACACAGGGTGAGTGGATGGGTATATGGGTTGATGGGTGGGAGGCTGAATGAGGTAAAGAAAGTTCATTGTGGATTAGGTCTTACAGGGTGAATAGGTCTATGGCTGGAAGAGGTTCGTGTATGAAAGTAGGTCCATGAAGGATACGTCCATGGTGGAAATGGGCCTACGTGGGTAAAAAAAATTCCATGTATGAACTGGGTCCATGGGATGAAACAGATCCAAATGGGGATTTGCTGCGTCCCCATGGGAAGGGAAGAAAATATGGTCCTGGGGAAAATCGGTTCATGGAGGAAATTGTCTATGGAGAAAAATTAGATCCAATGAGAAAATAAGTGCATGGGAGACATAGGTCATTGGTGGGAAATTAAATGTGTCGAGGAAAGATAGGTCCCTGGGGGGGAAAATAAGTTCAAGAGGCATATAAAGTCTGGAGTGTGGAAATAGGTCCATGGCAGAGAGTTAACTAGGAGAAATAGGCTCATTGGGAAAAAATACTTCCATGGGAGAAAGTAGAATCATTATGGATGTCGGTCCCTGGAGGAGTACAGGTCCATGGGGAAAACAGGTCCATGAGGAAAAAAAGTCCAAGGAGGAAAAAGTCCATGGGGTAACATTAATCCCAGGGTAAATAGGTCCATGGAGGGAAGTGGGGAAAACAGGTCTATAAGGAAAAATAGATCCAAGGAGGAAAAGTCCATGGGGTAAAATTAATCCCAGGGTAAAGAGGTTCTTGGAGGGAGATGGGCCCATACGGTGAAAAAAAAAAAAAAAAAGCTCAAGGAGAACACAGATGAGTAGGGAGACCACCACAATGGGGTGTACTTGGTGGTGGGCTTACGAGTATGTGTGTGTGTGTGTGTGTATGGGTGGGTGTGGGTGTGTACATATATATATATATATATATATATATATATATATATATATATATATATATATATATATATATATATTGTATATATATATATATATATATATATATATATATATATATATATATATATATATATATATTGATACATAGCCTATGATTTCATCATCCTTTGTGTAATTTTAACGCACAGTATGCTGCATGTTTGATCACGAGCGTGTTCTGCCTCAGTCCCCCCCTTCTACCGTTATAGTAGAGTAAGTCGTTCTCTCTGTTGTCCAGAGCGGGATTGTCAACTCTATGTCCCCATGGCTTCATTTGCGCGTCCTTATTACAAGTTGTATCAAGCTCTCCTGGCTCCTATATAATGAGCTCAGTCTCTGCATCATTGTCTACGGTCGAGTCTATCTCTCGGAAAGAAATCAATAAATCTTCTGTGGCAAGGTCAGTGGACCAGACTAAATATTCCAACTTGTAAGCCGTACCTGGGCGACTGGGACACTGCCAACCGTCCCAGTCGCCTAGAAGAAAAAGTGTTGGCACGGCTACGGCTGAATGCCACCATTGTAACCCACATAAAACCATATATGGAAAGACGCTTCCCAACGCACTGTGACATCTGTAATGCGGTGTTATCTATTAGTCATATCATCCTGCGCTGTCGGCGATTTATTCGTGAACGTGCTTCACTTATAAATTACTGCGGCGCAGTAGACGTCCCCTTCACCCTTTCCACCATCCTGGGTGATGGGGACATTGTTATGACTGATAAATTGATGGCTTTCTTGAGAGAGACCGGACTGATCAGAGTGATGTGACTTTTTTACTGCGTGGTTATGGTTTTTATGAACAGTAAATATGTATATACTGTAATATTAATTAGGGTTGACAGTTGACATATTTTAAATAGTTCCTCCTCCCACCGATCTATTTCTAATATAGATGTCCCCTACATTAAGCCAAGTTCCTTGCCTGACAGTCACCAGCTGATGAGTGCAAGTGTGCAATATAGGAAGGTATTGGGCACTTGTAGTCGATGGTGGTCTGCTGGGCGAGGTTCTTCACTTTTTGTACAAATTATGTAAATACATTATATTATCTTGCTTAAGTTGTTCTAATTAGGGACGACAGCTGACGTATATGGAAATGTTCCTGACTCGTCTGGTTCCCTTTCATATATTGATGTCCCCTATATTAGGTTGTGCCTCGACTGACAGTCACCAGGTGATGAGTGCAGGTATGTCATGTAGAAAGTCATTACATATCTGCAGTCGATGGTGTTCTGTTAGTCGAGGTATTTTTACCATTAGTGTAGGTCTAGCTATTTGTCTCTGTAGGATTTAGTATAGGTTAGCGATTTGTCTGTTAGGTGATTAGTTTTAGGGTCTTTAGATTAGTTTGTCTTTATATTATAAGGTATAAAACATATAAAACCAAGAAAAAATTAAAAAAAATAAAAATACAAAAAATAAATAAATAAGATTAAAAATATTATATATATATGTACGTTTGCATGAAAATGTGTCTGTATGTATGCATGGAAGTGTGTGTGTGTGTGTGTGTGTGTGTGTGTGTGTATGTATATATATATGTTTGTATATATATGTATATATATTTAAATGTATATACATATATATATATCCATGGCCTTAATAACCAGGGGCTTCGGCCCCGATGGTTGATAGGCCGGGAAAAAAAAAAAAAAAAAAAAAAAAAAAAAGCATCATTGCCACTTAGATCTGCTCCTCATTTTGTTCACATCTCTGTCCTCCCCTGTACAGATATTATTATTGTGAGTGCTCAAGAAGTCTCCAACCATCTAGCAGCTGTGTGTAATTTGAGTATAACTGTTGTTGCATTTTTTCTTGTACTGTATAGCATAAGTTTAATTTGTAGGCCTAGTGAAGTTTTTGTAATTCGTGTGGGGTTCTTTATGTCAGTCATTTTTGGTAATAGTTTGTATCTGTAAGTAGTTATCTGGCATTCACTGAGTATTATCTGGTATCTCATTTTATCAGGGCTGACTTAGATAAATTTACTCTTTCTAATTTCGTGTTAATAGAGGCTATTGCAGTTAACCATATATTTAACCTGTTTATTTGCCATTACATTATCCTTATGAGTCCTGAATGTTTTGTTGTTAGTTTGAGCATTAAACTTTAACTTGTAATTTTACCTAACTCTTTTGTTTTGAACCTGGAACTTTACGGGACAGTAGTGATTTTCAGTATTCTCACTTAAAGTGTACATTATCTTTCTCTGTTCCGTAACATAAATTTGGCGACCTCATATCAGGATATTCAGGATATTATCATAAGGATATTGTTTGATATTTTGTGACTGTGATATATTCATGATGGCTACTATTTCTACACTTGATGAAGCCAAAGATTTTTTGTCAAATGTGCAAACAGTGTGTGATATAGAAAACAGAACAAAGAATGAACTTAAGCTCGTTGCTCAACAATTGGGAATTGCAGTTCACTCTCATCATTCTAAAGATCAAATTGTTGGCATGATTAATAAAAGCTTGTTTAATGTAACTCCTCCAAATGAGCAAACGCAGATTGAATTAGCTAAGTTACAGCTAGCTCTGCAGGAGGCTCGTGCTAAAGAAGCTGAATTTCAGGCAAATGCTAAGCAGGCTGAGTCTCAGGCTAAGGAGGCGGAATCTCAGGCTCGGATTCAGGAGGCACAGATACAGGCACAAGTTGAACTTGCTAGGATTCAGGCAGACCATGAGTATCGCATGAAACAAGGTGGAACTGGATCATCTTGCTCTGATGATTTTGATGTGGCTAAAAATGTTAAACTTGTCCCTCCTTTTAATGAATCTGATTTAACAAAGTATTTTCAGTTGTTTGAGAGGGTAGCTACAGGTTTTAATTGGCCTAAGGAGTATTGGCCAGTACTCCTTCAAACTGTTCTCACCGGTAAAGCTCAAGTAACTTATGCATCTTTGCCTCAGGATCAATCTGATAATTATGATGTAGTTAAGAGCTTGATTCTTAAGGCCTATGAGCTTGTTCCTGAAGCCTATAGAGTAAAATTTAGGACAACTTACAAGCAAGATAAGCAATCCCATGTTGAGTATGCAAAAATCAAAGAAGATTTGTTAGAGCAGTGGTTAAATTCTAAGAATGTGGATTCTGATTTTGGTAAATTTAAGCAGATGATTTTGCTGGAGGACTTCAAAAGGTGTATTTATAAAGATGTAAGCCTATATCTTGATGAGAGAAGAATAGATAATTTGTCTGATGCTGCAGTTTTAGCTGATGAGTATGTTCTCACTCACAAGAGATATTTTAGAGGAAAAAGGAAAGCGGAGAGTCAGTACGTTGCCTCTACTCAGAGTACAGGTAACAGGAAAGAGAATAAAGATGATGTTTCTCAGGAAGTAAATACCAGCTTCACCTCTAGATTTCAGAAAAGTAAATGTACTTATTGTAGTAAGCTTGGTCATACTACGGAGAGATGTTTCAGGAGACAGCGTGATGTGAACAAAAAGGAGTCTTTAAATATTCAGTCAATTGGTCTAGTGTCCACTCTTGAGAGTTCCCAGAATTCTTTAACTGAGTTAACTGAACCTGCTTTGAGGGGTAACTTAAATTCTCATGATGGAGCTCCTCTTTTGAGCAGTAACGTGGGTGACACTCTCAAGAGTTCATGTGCTAATTTCCTGTCTCATGGTTTTGTCAGTCCTCTGGACAGTAATGACAGGAAATCAGTTCAAATATATCGTGATACAGGTGCTTGCCAATCCCTTATGCTGACCAGTGTTCTAGGCTCTAATGTTAATTCCTCTGATGAAACTGTAATCTTACAAGGTGTAGGAAATAATTACTTCTCTGTCCCTCTGTGCAGAGTGAATTTAGAGTCTGGTTTTGTTAATGGTTCCGTTATGGTTGGGTTGGTTGAGACACTCCCAATGTCAGGTGTAGCTTTCTTACTTGGAAATGATATTGGTGGAAGTCAAGTGTGTCCAGCTCCTCAGTTGTCTAGTGAGCCAGTGGCTGTGTCCCAGGATTGTGATATCCCTGATGTGTTCCCTGCATGTGCTGTCACTAGGGCTAAGTCTAAAGTTACTGGTGATTTAGAGGATAATGATGATGATGATGTTATCCTAGCTGACACTTTTCTTGCTAATTTGGACCACTCACCAGATGAGGCAGTACCCCGTAGTGTTGATAATTTGTCTCGTCAAGAGTTGGTTGAGTTGCAGGTTGCTGACCCTGAGTTGAAAGGTCTAGCTAACTCTGCTTACAGTGAAGAAGAGTCAGTCGGTGCTTCTACTTGTTATTATGTAAAGTCAGGAGTACTTATGAGGAAGTGGAGACCCCCAACAGCATCAGCCGACTGTGAATGGGAGGTTGTACATCAAGTTGTCATCCCTCGTGTTTGTAGGCAGGATATCATTAGAGTGGCTCATGATTCCAGTTTGGCAGGACACCTTGGAGTGAGGAAGACTGTGGCACGCATTTTGAAACACTTCTACTGGCCAGGTATCTTCAGGGATGTTTCCTGGTATTGTAAGTCTTGTCACACCTGTCAAGTTGTGGGGAAGTGTAATCAGACCGAAAAGGTTGCACCTCTAGTTCCCATTCCTCCTTTTGAGGCGCCATTCACCCGTGTGTTGGTGGATATTGTGGGCCCTCTTCCTAAGACTTCTTCAGGATTTTCTTATGTGTTGACCATGATTGATATGGCTACTCGTTATCCTGAAGCCATTCCACTTAGAAACATCTCAGCAAAGAACGTGGTTAAGGAAATGCTGGGGTTCTTCACAAAGTTTGGTCTGCCCAAGGAGGTACAGTCAGACCGGGAAGTAACTTCATGTCAAATGTTTTCAAGCAGTCTCTGAAAGAGTTGGGCATCACCCAGATCACGTCTTCAGCTTACCATCCCCAGACCCAAGGAGCGTTGGAGAGATATCATCAAACACTCAAATCGATGCTCAAGAAATACTGTTTGGAACATCAGAAAGACTGGGATAAAGGTCTTCCATTCGTTGTGTTTGCCGCAAGAGAATCTCCAAATGAATCACTGGGCTTCTCACCTTTTGAACTACTGTTTGGCCATGAAGTAAGAGGACCCCTTAAGCTACTCAAGGAATGCTGGCTGTCGGAGGAAGATGACGTCAACCTGCTGGAGTATGTGATGAAGTTCAAAGAACGGCTGTCCACTGCTTTACAGCTGGCGAGAGAGAATTTAGGAGCTGCTCAGGAGAAGATGAAGACTTGGTATGATAAGAAGTCCAGGTTACGCCACTTTCAGCCAGGAGATCAGGTTTTGATTCTGCTACCAGTTCATGGGCAACCTCTTCAAGCCAAGTTTAGTGGTCCTTATTTCGTGGAGAAGAAACTCAGTGATGCGAACTATGTCATCGCCACACCAGATCGTAGAAAGAGCAAGCAACTATGTCACATCAACATGCTAAAGTTATATCACAGGCGGGACGAAAATAATCCAGTCTGCACTGTAGCTGTTCCACCCGAGTCTGCAAGTGAAGCTCTCCCATGCAGTATGAGCCTGAGTGATAGTTTGGGGAAGAATCCTGATATCATGAATGATCTCCAGACTAAGCTTTCTCATCTACCTCCCAAGGAAAGGCAGGAGCTTTCGGCATTACTGCAGGAGTACCCGCAAGTGTTCCGTGCCACTCCAGGAAGAACCACTGTGTTGATGCATGATGTCGATGTTGGAGACGCAAAGCCAATTAAATTGCCTCCTTACCGTGTGAACCCAGTGAAAGTTCCTCTCATCGAGAAGGAGCTTGGCTACCTGTTGGACCACAAGATGATTGAGCCCTGTCAGAGCGAGTGGAGTTCTCCTGTCACTCTGGTCCCTAAGCCAGGTGGGTCACAGAGGCTTTGCATCGACTACAGACGTGTTAATCAGATAACTAAAACAGACACTTACCCTCTCCCTCGTGTGGAAGATTGCATAGACAAGATCGGAAAGGCTAGGTACATAAGTAAGTTTGATTTGTTAAAGGGATACTGGCAAGTACCTATGACTGAACGTGCTAGGGAGATCTCATGTTTTGTAACACTAGGAAAGGCTTTTGCATGTTCTGTAATGCCGTATGGTATGAAGAATGCACCAGCCACATTTCAGAAGCTCATGAATGTTGTAACAGAGGGTTTGGCAGGGTGTGTTGTTTATATTGATGATGTATTAATCTTCAGTGACAACTGGAAAGATCACCTATGCCATGTCAGTAAATTTCTTGACCGTTTAGTTCATGCTAATCTTGTAGCTAATTTATCAAAGTGTGAGTTTGGTCAAGCTAAAGTTCAGTACCTTGGGTATGTAATTGGTGATGGACATGTTGCACCACCAGGAGCTAAGGTTCAGGTTATAAGTGATCTTCCCAGACCTAAAAGTAGGAAAGAACTACAAAGATTTTTGGGAATGGTAGGTTATTACAGGAGATTTGTTCTTAACTTTTCTATTCTTGTATCACCACTTACAGACCTACTGAAAAAGGGAGTTAAATTTGTCTGGACCGATAACTGTGAATCCTCTTTCAACAAACTTAAAGCTATTCTATTAAGTCAGCCAGTGCTCACTACTCCAAATTTTGCTAAGCCTTTTAAGATGGCTGTTGATGCAAGTGATACAGGAGCTGGGGCTGTTTTGCTGCAAGAGGATGATCAGGGTATTGAACATCCTGTATCTTATTACAGTAAGAAGTTCACTCCACCTCAAAAGAACTACTCCACTATTGAGAAAGAGCTTTTGGCCTTGATTTTGGGTTTACAGCAGTTTTCATTTTATTTGTGTTCTGGTTTTGACCCCATAGTCATTTATGCCGATCACAACCCACTGAAATTCCTTAGTAAGTTTAAAGATAAAAATCAGAGATTGACAAGATGGAGTCTACTTCTTCAGGAGTATTCATTAGACATACAACATGTCAAGGGGAAAGAAAATGTTATTGCAGATTGCTTATCTAGACTTTAGACAGATTGTTTTAGAGTAATAAGAAATTTCCTTTGTAAATTTCTTTTTCTTTGTGGGGAGGTGTTACATAGCCTATGATTTCATCATCCTTTGTGTAATTTTAACGCACAGTATGCTGCATGTTTGATCACGAGCGTGTTCTGCCTCAGTCCCCCCTTCTACCGTTATAGTAGAGTAAGTCGTTCTCTCTGTTGTCCAGAGCGGGATTGTCAACTCTATGTCCCCATGGCTTCATTTGCGCGTCCTTATTACAAGTTGTATCAAGCTCTCCTGGCTCCTATATAATGAGCTCAGTCTCTGCATCATTGCCACTTAGATCTGCTCCTCATTTTGTTCACATCTCTGTCCTCCCCTGTACAGATATTATTATTGTGAGTGCTCAAGAAGTCTCCAACCATCTAGCAGCTGTGTGTAATTTGAGTATAACTGTTGTTGCATTTTTTCTTGTACTGTATAGCATAAGTTTAATTTGTAGGCCTAGTGAAGTTTTTGTAATTCGTGTGGGGTTCTTTATGTCAGTCATTTTTTATAATAGTTTGTATCTGTAATTAGTTATCTGGCATTCACTGAGTATTATCTGGTATCTCATTTTATCAGGGCTGACTTAGATAAATTTACTCTTTCTAATTTCGTGTTAATAGAGGCTATTGCAGTTAACCATATATTTAACCTGTTTATTTGCCATTACATTATCCTTATGAGTCCTGAATGTTTTGTTGTTAGTTTGAGCATTAAACTTTAACTTGTAATTTTACCTAACTCTTTTGTTTTGAACCTGGAACTTTACGGGACAGTAGTGATTTTCAGTATTCTCACTTAAAGTGTACATTATCTTTCTCTGTTCCGTAACAATATATATATATATATATATATATATATATATATATATATATATATATATATATATATATATATATATATATATATATATATATATATATGTATATATATATATATATATATATATATATATATATATATATATATATATATATATATATATATATATATATATATATATATACTTCAACGTCATCAGCCATTGCAAGTCCAGTGCTGAACAAAGGCCTCCCTCAACCTTCTCCACGAATTCCTTGACTGAGTCATATCTGCCACGTTTTGCCTTCAGACTTCTCTATCTCATCTGTCTATCTCATGTCTGGCCTTTTCAACTACGCTTGCAATCTTTTTCAGTCCAATCAGTCAGCCCCTTGCACCATCTGTTATCCCTAATTCCTGCTGCATGACCTGTCAACCTCCATTTCTGCTCTTTCATAATTCATTGTCTTTGACTTTAGTCTACTCTCTCACCCAAGTTAATCTTTTCCAGTCTCTCAAAGATATTCTCAACAATGACCTTTCCATTGCTCGCTGAGAACGGATTAGTTGGTTTTCCATTTATTTTATCGGTTTTCAGGTCTCACAACCGTACATTATAGCTGAGATTATACATGCGTTATATACCTTCCGTTTCATACATACTGGCAAACTACTTTTCATGATATCTCTATGTTTACCAAAAGCTTTCCATCCAATTGTAATGCGTCTTTTTATTTGGCTATCATTGTCTCTCGTTCGTTTTAGTATTTGCCTCAAATATATAACTGTATTCCCTAACTTCTTCAATAGTTTCTTCTAATATTTTGGTGACGCTCTTCGGTGTATTTGGATTAAACATTATTTTAGTTTTACTCTGGTACATCCTTAGCTCTATGTTAAGATTCTCCATATACATTATGTTTACTCCTTTGTTCTCCCACTATGGCTTTCTCAGCATACTGCCAAGACATACTGTAAATAATTTTGGTGAAATTGTATCTCCCTGACGCCCGTCCTTCTCAGTCTTAATTTTTTCTGGGACTTTATGTAAATTACAAGTAGTAGTTCCTTCTTTACAAATGTGTTCGAGCAGTTTTACAGCATTCTCATTTACCCCCTTGTTCCAGCAGTAAATTTATAATTGCAATGTGCGCCACTGGGTCGAAAGCCTTTTCGTAGTCAACAAAACCTATGCCCAGTAGTTTATCATATTTTGTAGTTTTCTCAGTTGGCTGAATCATTGCGTGTAGGTGATCAGTAGTCAACTACCCGCTTCGGAATCCTGCCTGTTTACGAGGTTGATTTTCTTCCACATTTGTTGTTTTTCTATTCGTAATGGTTTTAGTGAAGAGTTTGTAAATGACTGATAATAAGCTAATAGGTCGATAGTTAATAAGATCTTTCGAGTCGTCTTTCTTGTAAAGTAAACACCATGTTTTGGGAATTTTCTTCTTTATACATTGAGCAAAAAAAGTGGGCAAGCCTGTTTTGAACTGCATCCGACAGTAAATCCGCTACAGCTCCAGCCTCTCCTGGGAGCTCTCCTCTTTTCACACTTTTAAGAGAACAATTTACTTAATCTGGTGTTACTTCAGGTATTTCACTTGTGTCAGCTGAAGAGTTAGCTATCAATATTATTGTCTTTGATGCATACAGTTCTCTGTAAATTTCCTCAACTCTATTCACCAACTCCTCTATGCATTTAATGACTTCACCGTTTTTGTCTTCCAGTTATATATTTTGTTGTTTTCCTAGTGCTGTTTTGCTTAAGACTTTCTTTCTTTTTATGATGGTTTCTTTGGTCCGATCCATGTTTCTCTTCGTTTTTCTTCTCTCTGCCTCTTGTTGATAACCTTATTTAAATCATCTTTTTTTCTTCATGTTCCCCTGTATTTAATCTTTCTTCTTTTCATGACTTCGAGATTTGCTTTTTTAATAATTCTTGGCTTTGGTTGTATTTGCTTTCCCTATTGCTTCCGCTCATTCCTGTAACACTTTTGTTAGTCTCTCATTCAACTCATCAATGTCACACTCAGCATTACATAGATTTTGAAATTTGTTCTTTATTCCTAACTAGAGTATTGCTTTCCTTCCGCTTACATTTATTGGGCATATCCTTATATTTTAATCAGCTTCCTTCTTTCACTTCCGAAATTGAATCTGGCTGTGCAACCCACCATTCTATGGTCACTGGCTGTACTTACTTTGTTGATAACTGTGACACTAGTGATAGTGTTATTTTTATGCTATAATAAAGTCTATTTCATTCATAATAAAGTCTATTTCATTCTTTGTTTCTCCATTTGGGCTTTATCAGGTCCATTTACCCCCTGTCCTTTTGCGAAAGAATGTGTTCATTATTCTCATGCTATGCATTTCAATAAAATTTACCACCAATTCTCATCTGTCATTCCTCTCTTCTACTCCGAATTTTCCCATATATGCTTCTCCATTTTTCGATATACAAACGTTTGCATTGAAGTCTTCCACGGGTATTGTATATTCGGTCGTTTTGTCTTCCATAATCTGGGAGTTGTCGTCACAGAATGCTTCTATTTCTTCATGTGAGCATTGAGAAATCGGCCCATCTAGTTGTAGTACTTTCAGGGCATATCTTTCGCCTAGTCTAATTACAATCCATACTGCTCTGTCAGATACACTGCCGAATTTAACAATGTTCTCTGCAAGATTTCTGTTAATTAGAAATCCTACACCACTAGAGTCAGACTCAAATATGAAGTCCGTTTGGGTGGGGCCCGAGAGGGGATTTCCCTCTCTACAGCTCTGCCGCATCAACCCCAGTACCTATCTCTCTCTCTGTCATATGTCAGCTATTTACTATTTGAAATTGTATATTAAATAATCTGTACTTATTAAATATATTAAATAAGGCTATATAGTGCTATGAATGTGTAGCTTTTTAGGATAATAGCAATGATTTGTATAAATTCCACACCACGTGACAACGTCGCTTTCCGACGTTGCCAGAGGTCAAGGACACCCACCTCAGACTACAGGTGACCGGTCATTTTCCCCCTGATCCCCACCCACGATGGCAGCTACTCCGACTCGCTCTCGTGTGCTCCACAGTCGGGAGAAAGAACTTATTTACAATGTGAACAAGTATTTTTTTAGAAGAAAAGGCTATTAGAGACTTGATAAGTCCACCTTCAAGAGCAGTTGCTCGCACTGCCAAAGCTACCAACGTTAGCGAAAAAACAGTCCAAAGAATCTGCTCTAAATTTAATAAGGCTTGTGTGACCACTGTACCACTGTCAGTACAGCGCTATTGAGCTCATTTGGGCTCAGGTGAAGACCTATATAGGCAAGGCAAACACCTTCAAAATAGTTGATCTTAAACGTCTTGCCAAAGAAGCATTGAATCATGTAACACCGAATAACTGGATGAAAGCAGTGCAGCATGCTGAACAACAGCAAGAAGAAGATTCACAGCAAGACGTAGTAGTCGACCATTTCGTGGATTCATTCTTAATCAACATATCAGAAAGCTCGGAGGATGAATTGTCTAATTAAAGATCAGAGAGGACTTATGCCTACTGGGGAAACCTCTATAAAAAAAAACGCTCCAAGACTTTTACCTCAGTGGTGGTGTGGAAAAAAGGTCGAAACAATATAGAAGAAAACAAAACTTATAAATATATAAAAACTTTTTCAATCAACTGAGAGAGAGAGAGAGAGAGAGAGAGAGAGAGAGAGAGAGAGGAGGTTTGGGAGAGCTGTAGAGAGGGAAATTCCCGCGCGGGCCCCACCCAAACGGACTTTATATTTGAGTCTGACCATAGCTACTGCATTTTGCCTTCCTCTGTAGTAAAATATGTTGTTGCAGTCGTGGAGCTGAATTAATTTTTCATCTTTTCTGTGGATCTCACTCAGACCTATAATATCCCAACCAGTGTTTTCAATCTTAGTAAATTCTGAAGTTATACATATATTCATAAATACACACACACACACACACACACACACCGCTCGCTGGCGCAGTGGTAACGTTCTCACTTTTTTTTTTTTTTTTTAAATAACAGAACGGAGGAAGGAAAACTTGCCATCTGGTAGACGGGAGTTCGCGCCTCGCTCAGGTTGCGAAAAGTTTCACTGACGAAGTGGGTGGTTACTGTCCCCCTTGAGCAAGGGGACGGGTGTGTGGGTGTGTGAAGGTCACAGCCTTGCCTTTAGATCGTACTATATGAGCTCTCAGCTCCCTTCCGGGAGGGTAAAAGCTGACGATCACGACCATCAAGTGATCCTGACCGACCAGGTGAATTACACACACACACACACACACACACACATATATATATATATATATATATATATATATATACTGTATATATCCAGGGGCAGGATCTCACTGCCACCTGGCGCGTCTGCGGGTGGTGGATAAGGGAAGGCCTTGTAGATATATGAGGTACCGTCTTAGACAACGTGGACCATGGGACCCCCTATAGATATATTAGGCTCTACCGAATATAACGAATAAGGTGGCACAAAAATTACATCTCACCAGAAACTATGTGGCAGGGAGTTGTGATTATTTGACACAATCCTCCCAACCAAACATTAGTTCTATTGTAAATGAATTGACAGGTGTTCCTGTTGGATCATCGTCTACTAAAGGTCCAACCGCAGTCTATCCTGTGCTTACAAGGAATGTGCCACCAAAAGTGAATAGCAACTGTGTTGGCAAGTTAGAGATTGGGTTAAAAATCTGAAATCAATGAAGATCTATGCATGCAATGTACGAAGCCTAGCAGAAGATTACAAACTTGATAACTGAATGAATGAACAGGAAAACATTAAGTGGAATATTGTAGGTTTGAATGAGACCCACAGAAAAGAAGAAAAAGTAATTCAGCTCGAAGACAGCAACCACCTATTTTACTACAGAGGAAGGCAAAATGAATGTGTTAGTGGTGTAGGATTTCTAATTAACAGAAATCTTGCAGACATCATTGTTAAAATCAGCAGTGTATAATTATGACAGAGCAGCATTGCTGGTTATTAGACAGTGCAAAAAATATACCCTGAAAGTAAAACAAGTATATGCACAAACTTCTGAAAGCTCAGATGAAGATATAGACGCATTCTAGGACGATCTCTCCCAGATTATGGAAGAAGAAAAGACCACATATACTATACTCATGGGAGACTTTAATGCAAAAGTTGTGAAATCAAAAAATGAAGAAGCATGGATGGTCACAATCTGGAGTGAGAGAAAGGAACGAAAAACGAGAAATGCTGGTAAACTTTGTTGAAATGTATAACATGAGAATAATGACCACATTCTTTCACAAAAGAACAGGGAGAAAGTGGACCTGGGGAAGCACAAATGGAGAAACAAAGAATGAACTCAACTTAATTATAGCAGATAAGAATTACATGATCACAAATGTCACAGTTATCAACAAAGTAAGTATAGGAAGTGACCATTGAACGGTGGGTTGCACAGCCAGATTCAGTTTCAGAAGTGAAAGAAAGATGATGATTAAAGATAAAAAGATATGCCCAATAAAAGTACATGAAAACAAGGCAACCTTTCAGTTGGAAATAAGGAACAGATTTCATGGTCTAAGCAATGCTGAATGTGACACTGATCAGCTGAATGACAAACTAACAAAAGTGTTATGAGAATCAGCGGAGGTAGTAGGAAAACCTAATACAACCAAAGCCAAGAAGTATTCAGACAAGACACTCTATCTATCTATTGCCAGACTCCTCAATCCCGTTCGTTGTGGCCACAAACAAATCGCCTCCACGTCGCCCTGTCCCCCGCCAATTAACTGCCCCGCTCCCAACTCACACCTCCCTCTATCATATACCTCTCCACCCCCATCCCTCCATCTCATCCTCGGCCTCCCCCTCCCTCTTCCCCCCTCCACCCCACTCACATACACTCTCTTCGTCAGTAATATCACCTTCCATCCCCTCTACATGGCCAAACCACCTCAGTGTATTCCTCCTAACACTTCCTATCACATCCACATCCACACCACAACGCTCCCTTATATCCTCATTTGTCAGCCTGTCTCTTCATGTGACTCCACAGGCTCCTCTTAAATAACTCATTTCCACTGCTCTCACTCTTGACTTGTGTCCTTCCAGCAACGTCCAAGCTTCACTTCCATACGTTTGAGTTGGTATCACAATACTGTCATGTAGTAACTTTTTCACTTCCATGCTCACTTCCCTGCTTCTTATCACTGCCCTCAAGGAACCAGCAACCTTTCTTCCCTGCTGTACCCTTTCAAGCACTTCACCCTCCAAACCTCCATCCTTACTCATCACACTACCCAAGTACTATAATGCACTCACATTTTCTAATTCCTCACCATCCAACCTCGCTGTACATTCACTGACTTCACCTCTCTCAAAGACCATCACTTCACTCTTCCCTCTATTCACCTTTAGATTCCGTTTCTTACACACTCTCCCAAACTCATCCACCAAGCCCTGCAGCTCTTCTTTGTCTTCACTCAACAACACAGTATCATCTGCAAACAACAGTACAGGGAGTTTCCAAACACTACCCTCTCTCACCAGGGCCACTCCAACATCCACTACCCTACCTTGTACCTCTTTTATTACCCCATCCATGTACAGATTGAACAACCATGGAGACATAACACATCCCTTTTTCAACCCAACCTTCAAAGAGAAAAATTCACTCAGTTCACCATCCACACGCACTGCAGCCTTAGCACCATCATACATACTCTTCACAGCATTCAGCAACTTCCCATGTACTCCATATATTCTTAATACTTTCCACAATCCTTGTCTATCCACCCTGTCATATGCTTTCTCCAAATCCATGAAAGCCGCATACAACTTCTTTCCCTTCTCTAGAAACTTTTCCACTAAAGATCTAAGAATGAATATCTGATCTACACAACCTCTTCTCTTCCTAAAGCCTCCCTGTTCTTCTCCAACTAATTCCTCTGTTCTCTCTCTAACTCTGTCAATAAGTATCCTACCATACACTTTTCCTATTATACTAAGAAGACAGATGCCCCTATAATTACCACACACTTCTTTTTCCCCTTTTCCTTTGTACAAGGGAATAATTATACCTGACTTTCAATCCTCCGGGACTCTACCTTCCTCCCAGGCCAATCTGCACATCTTCAACATCCATTCTACTACTATCTCTCCCCCATACTTCAGCATTTCACCACACACTCCATCAATTCCTGGGGCTTTCCCCAATTTAACTTTCTTCATTGCTTCCACAACTTCTATCCTACTGATTTCTTCCTGTCTTCTCACCTCTCTCCTTCTCCCAGCCATTCCCCAGCCACTTATACTCGCATTACTTCCATCCTCTATGTTCAACAATTCCTTAAAGTGTTCTCTCCATCTGCTCACTTTTTCTCCCTTCTCCACTAGTAATCTACCATTTTTATCTTTCACTCCCCTGCTAACTTCACTTCCACCCTGTCTTACACTTTTCACCTTTTTCCAGAACATTTTCTTACAGTCCCTCCACTTTTCACTCAAGTTCCTTCCAAATTCCTCGTCTGCTCTCTTTTTTCTCTTACTAATCTTTTCACCTCTCTCTTTCTTTCTACATATAACTCTCTCTTCCTCCTCTCACCTTCTTCCACGCCCCTATTTCTCATCCATTCATTGTATGCTTTCTTCTTTTGTGCCACTCAAGCTTATTTAAAAAAAAAATGAAAGTAAAAAAAAAAGGTAAAATAGAATGAGTGGAATTAAATAAGCTTATCAACAAAAGTCAAAGAGAAGAAAAAAGAAAGAGAAACATGGATCACATCAAAGAAACTATCAAAAAAACAGAAAGTCTGGAGCAGGTCTGAAGTAAAATGGCACTAGGAAAGCAACAAAACCATGACTGATAGACAAAAGTGGTGAAGTCATTAAATGCAGGGATAAGATGGTGAAGAGAGTTTAAGAATTTTACAAAGAACTGTATGCATCAAAGACTGTATTACCAATAGCTAACTTTTCAGTTGACGCAAGTGAAATACCCGAGACAACACCAGACGAAGTAATTATGGCACTTAAGAATATGAAAAGAGGGAGGGCTCCAGGAGATGATGGTATAGTAGCAGATTTTATACAAGATTAGAAGAACAAAACAGGCTTGCTAACTTATTTACTCAATGTATGAAAAAGAAAAAAGTTCCCAAAACATGGTGTAACCCCTAGGCGCCGGTTCACGTCATATGACATGCGGTCGATAGACAGCCGTTCACATCACATGACGTTTTCATTTTTCACGGGCATGTTTGAACTTCCTAGTCCGCCAGATTGACTCAGAGTATTGTCACAGCCTGTCTGGTGCAAGGGGTGACGCTGGCTGGCGGTGGTATGGGGAAGGGATGGGGGTGGGGAGGGGTGGGATGATGGCCCAGCCATGAGGAGGGAAGCGTGGTGGAGGTGAAGGGTGGTGGGAGGCCCGCATAGGGATAGTGTGGCCTTGAAAGCCGGCAACAGAGAATAAGAACATGCTTTTGTTGTTTTTTGTCATTTGTGATTGATTTGTAATGGAAAAAAAAAATTGGGGGGAATATCGAAACTCCAAAAAGTAACCCGGTTCTGGGACATGGATAGGTTGATCCACCCCCGGCTCCTAGGGAGTAATGCAATAGTAGACTCTTCACTAAAGTCCTTATGAATAGAATAACAATAATTCTGGAGGAAAACCAACCTCGTGAACAGGCAGGATTTCAATGCAGGTATTCGACTACTGATCATCTACACACAATGAATCAGCTAATTGAGAAAACTACAGAATATAATAATCTACTGTGCTTGGATTTTGTTGATTAAGAAAAGGCTCTTGACTCAGTGGAGCACATAGAAATTATAAATTCATTGCGAGAACAAGGAGTGAATGAGAACATTGTAAAACTGCTTGAAAACTTACAAAAAAAGGGAACTGCTACAGTTAAATTACATAAAGGCTCGCAAAAATATTAAGATTGAGAAGGGCGTACATCAAGAAGATACAATTTCACCAAAAATAGTTACAGCATGCCTAGAAAGTATTTTCAAAAAGTCAGACTGGGAAAACAAAGGAGTGAACATACAGTAGGTGGAGAAAAGCTAAACCATTTAAGATTTGCAGATGACATAGTCCTACTCTCAGAAACAGAAGAGACACTGCAAGAAATGTTAAATGACCTCAACAGAGAAAGTCTCAAAGTAGGGCTGAAGATGAACCGGAGTAAAACTAAAGTAATGATTAATTTGCAAATACCTAAGAGTGTCATCAGAATAAACAGAAAAATTCTTAAAGAAGTCAAGGAGTAACTTGGGGCAAATACTAAAATTAACGAAAGATCATGATAGCGAAATAAAAAGACGCATTACAATTTGATGGAAAGCTTTCGGTAAACATTGAGACATTGTGAAAGGTAGCTTGCCAGTTTGTATGAAACGAAAAGTATTTAACGAATGTAAAATTCCAGCTATGACTTATGGTTGTGAGACCTGGAAACTGACCAAATTGATGGAAAATAAATTAATCAGTTTCCAGAGTGCAATGGAAAGGTCAATGCTGGGAATACCTTTAAAAGACAGGAAAAGATCAACTTGGGTGAGACAGCAGACTAAAGTCAAAGATATTATAGAAGTTATAAAAAAGCAGAAATGGAGGTGGGCAGGCCATGTAGCAAGAATAAGGGATAACCGATAAAGCAAGAGGGTAAATGACTGGACACCAAGAGATTGTAAGTGTAGCAGAAAAAGGCCAGACAGGAGGTGGAGAGATAAGACAGAGAAATTTGCAGGGAAAACGTGGCAAAGATTGGCTCACTCAAGAAATTCGTGGACAACGTTGGGGAAGGCCTTTGTTCAGCAGTGGACTTGTAATGGCTGATGATGATGATGATGATGATGATATATATAGATAGGTAGATAGATATGTAATCGATCAGAGTGGTACTCCCAAGGGGAATTAGTTTGCTGGTGATAGGGAGAGCTGGAGCTCTTGTTTCACTAGCCACCAGAATACCCTAACCATCCCCCGTTGCTGACCTTTTCTGTGTGAAACTAACATGGGCAGTAAACCAGCATTCTCTCCCAAACACTTTTCTCGTGAACTACTCTACATGGGCTTTACATAACACACAACACACCCCACTACGTCACGGCGGCTGGCACCAGCAATGACATGTGGCCAGAAAACTTTGCCCCACAACCTAGTGACTGACCTGTTGAGGAGAGGTATGACCCAGGCTCCACCAGCGTAGTTCTCAGCCAGGATGGGATGGGGCTCGGATCTGTGCTAGAGGGTACAGGGCATTGTGGTTCCCAGGCTGCTGCTTCCGCCTAATAAAGTGGGATTCGAACTCGGGGAGTAGCACCCCAGGAGGCTGCCCTATTTGTGGGTGTATAATGGCGGGACAGTTACAGTGCCAAGGCGCACTTGGAGGGTGTCCCTGAAGCTGTCCTGGCAAGGTGCCCCGAGATCATTGCCGCCACTGGTCACGACTGGTGGGCTATGAGTCCCATGTCCCATGCCTGGACTTGGGACTGTGCAGGTGGATAGGGCCAGTGGTCTGTCTCTCCCTCTCCTTAATTTTAATGACATGGCAAATAATTATATAAAGCAGAAGCCCGACGATACAAAGTCACCGAAGGGGATCAAAGTGGCATCGTTGAATGTAAGTAGCTTGAAGGGTAAAGCAGAGGAGGAGGTCAAGGCAATGAGTAGGAGGTGGATGGATGCTGGCTGTGTACAGTTCAGGTACAGAGGACAATCAGCCAGGATAATTGCAGAGAGGGATTGTCAATATATTTTGACAGGGAAGGGCAGATGGATACGGCGGTGTGGATGTGCTGGTTAAGAAAAATTGGGTAGAATATGTCATGAATGTAATGAGAGTAAGTGATAGCATTATAGTAGTGAAAAATTTTGTTCGGTAGGCTCATATTTTCATTTATATGGGGGTATGCTTCGCAGGCTGGCTTGGGTGATGTGTAAAAAGATAGATTCTGGGATGAATTAATATGTGTGGTAAGTGGAATGGGGGATGATGAGATTGTAGTTTTGGGAGGTGACTGAAATTGTCATGTGAGTGAAACTGCTCAAGGATATGAAGGAGTACTTGGGAGATGTGCATATGGTACGAGAAAAGAGGAGGGGGAGAGGATACTCGAGTTTGGGGAGACAATGAACATGATTGTGTGCAACAGCATTTTAGGAAAAGACAGAGCAGGTTGATTCCATACGAGTCTGGGGGAAGTAGTAACCAGATAGACTATGGTCAGGAGGGCTGAGAGGAGGTTGGTGAGGGATGTTAAAGTTATAGGGAGCGAAAAGTGTGTGCAGCAACACAAATTATTGATTTGTGACATAGTGCTTAAGGAGTTGGTGATGAAGGACAGAGGTCGGCAACCTGCGACTCAGGAGCCGCATGGGGTTCTTTTAGGACACTTTTGCGGCTCCAGGAGCTTCACAAACAATCACTTATTCTTTCAGAACTTTGAAATGATCTATAGGCATCAATCGCTATGATTTCTAAAAATGCAAGCCATATCTTTAGATTTAGAAGTACTGCAGATTTCGGTTTATGAGACAATTTTTGTATTGCGGCTCCGAAAGTACTACATTTTTATGAAACTTTAAAATAAATGGCTCTTCAAGCTGTAAAGATTGCTGACCTCTGACCTAGGAGGAAAAAAGAAGATGAAAAACAAGCAGTAAGGGATGCCTTTTAAAATGAGATGAGTAGAGTGGTGGCTGAACAGGGAGCTGTTGACAGAAGTGTTAATGATCAGTACAGAGTTCTCAAGAACAATCTCCCGAAAGTTACTAATTAAGTGTGTGGATGGACAAGGCCCCCCCCCAAGACATAAAGGAACATGGTGATGGGATGAGGGTGCAGAAGTTGCAGTTAAAGAGAAAAGAAGGCTTTTCCGGGAATGGAGAAGGGTTGATAACAAAGAGGAATACTTGGCTGCCAAGCATAGGGCTAGAAAAGAGGTATCCAGGGCAAAATCTGAGTCTCAGAGGCTTTTATTGGGTAACCTAAACAGTGTTGAAGAGAAGAATATGATATTTAAGGTGGCAAATCAGATTACGAGGCGAAACAGGATATGATAGGTGGGTTGTGTGTGAGAAATGTTGATGGAAAGGTAGTGTTGAACAGTGGGGATATTAAAGACGTCTGGAGCCCGCATTATAACCGGTTACTGAATGAGGAGTTTGACTGGAACAGAGAAAGTTTGGAGTCAGCAGATCCATGTGTTTGGCCCTTGGCCTTTGATTACATCCGCCAAAGAAGTTGGAGGAGGTTATGTATTCGCCTATGTTTGTCTGTTTGGTTGTTTGTCCACACGATATCTCCAAAAGTTCTCAATGAATTTAAATGGAATTATGTCGAAGGGTGGGCCATGAGCCAAGAAAGAACTGACTAAATTTTAAGACAGATCCGGATCTTATGTATAATATCTCCAAAAGTTCTCAAGTAATTTCACTAAAATTTTGTGGAAGAGTGGGCCATGGGTCAAAGAGCAATTGATAAAATCTATCGATCGAGATACGTACATACATACATATATATATATATATATATATATATATATATATATATATATATATATATATATATATATATATGAAGGGTGATCCATGCATAGGCCTAATGCTCCTCTTCCGTTCGAGCGGGTGACATGTAGGGATGGCTGAGTCAGCGTTATCAATATGTATCCTGCATCATCATTCAATTCCTACTCCCACTGGCACACACGCGCCCAGTCCAGCAGACTGAGCCGTCCATACACCAGAGAAGACACCGCCCGTAAGTATCTAGTTCTAGAATGCTATTTCCGGACCACCACCCCAGATTGATAAATAGATAGATGTAGATATCTAGGTATATAATATAGGTAGGTCGATCGATCGATAGATAGATAGATAGATAGATAATGTGTGTGTGTGTGTGTGTGTGTGTGTGTGTGTGTGTGTGTGTGTGTGTGTGTGTGTGTGTGTGTGTGTGTGCCTATTATGAACTGAAAAGGCATAATTATCGTCAATGGATATAATTCATGTTTTTGACCTCCTCCCATCCATGCATCCATCATCCAATCCTATGTTGCCCCATGAGGAGCGTAGCAGCCCGGGGCTAGGCAAGTTGGTCCTGACATTTAAGATGAGAGTGACCAGCCTCACTCATCCCTGAGTGGCATTATGTGAGCAATAAACCCCAACCATACCTTGGGTATAAACCTGCACCGGCTCAATCCGACTTGAGCACCTTAATTACCCACTAAACCACCAGGCGCCATAATTTGGTTATGTAGTTACCACCCAGCGTAGTAAATGGTTTCCTGGTGTACAGGAAACCATTTGGCTTGTCACCCTTTTGATAAATGGTGCCACCCATGCTTTACCAAACCTTTTATGTTCTTAAATGAAACTACATCACACTTCCTCTTACACTTCCTCGAGCACCTGTGGAATTACCTCTTCCCATCTGAGGGTATCTGTGATCTGCAAAAATAAGAAGTAAACTTAGCCTAGGGCCTCCTTTGAAATCTCTTTTCATTTTATAATATTTTACTGAATGTTGTTTTGAATCCAGAAAATATGTGTTCAGTAACTGCAACTTTTCCACACTAACTATCAGTAACTTCTTATTTCGAGTCCCATCGCAGCTCACACACAGATCCATTATAATTTAGTGTAACCTACGATCCTGCCGTAAACAGACATCTCTGCTATTTATTCTCATTTGTAAACGAAACATTTTTCTCCTCCATTTGAGTTGTGTTGCCAAACCCACAATCTGCTCTGTGATTGGCGAGGTACGGTACGAAATGAAAATCCAGATTATAATTACTCTTTCCAACCCAGATTCCAGGGATGTTACAGTTTCTCTTAGTATCACTTTCGCCTCACCGTTTTACTTATGATCATCGCCCCATTGCTCTCTGTCTCCAGCACATCCTCGCCAGTTTATTATCACTGACCCATGTAGAACTGATATACTGAATTTCCCTTCCTCCTTATCTTCATACCTTGGTTTTTCATTCACAGCATGTGTTCAGTGTTACAATGTAGTCATTGTTGTAAACATGGTCTCCTAAAACTTATCAGTGATGGGTTACATCATACAGTGAGAAGATTAGAGCAGCTTTATTGCATTCCAAAACCCAAGGCAGCTTCTCTGAATTCCAGAAAAATCCTTACTGATAATCGATATCCTTCCTTGAACTCTCAATTGCACTCATTATCTCCCGCTGCCAGATGAAATTCTTATGTCGCGAGTCCCTAAATATATATTTTAATATCATTACCCTTCACAACTGTCTTATGTTAACTAATCTGTTTACTAAAATTTACTTTCTCCTGCTAGACTTAAGTGTGAGTTCATATGGAGGGAGGCATGAGACTTGGACTCGTACTCTGGTGAGGTTTGGAATTTTTCTAGCGCCTTCTTCTTAGCGATTTATCTAGAATATTACAAACCAGTAGTTTCGTTTATGGCATTTTATTACCAACACAGATTGCATAAATAACATACAAGACACTTAATGAGCTATCTGCAGAAATAAGTTAGGAAGAGGTGCTTAATAGCTTCCTAAGCTGCCGAGAATATGGTCCATGACATGACCTCATTTCCTGACCTACCACCTATCGTATTGTTCCCACAGCTCCTCATGCAGATGTCTGAAAGGAAAATGTGAAAGTGAAGCAGCGTGTGTTGTTGTTGTTGGTAGTGTCACTGTTGTTGCTTAACCCTGATCTGTCTGCCCGAGCAAACTCGTCCACCACAGGTAAGCAGCTGCTTTTGAGAACCGTCATACAGATAAACAGAGTAAGGAACCGGCGTCGCTCCCTTGTGGTGGACAATCCCTCACCAGGGTCTGATAGTGGTCCATCCCACGGCGAGATTCAGTGAATTCTAGGGAGGTTCGGCCCCTAGGTGGAGACCGTAGCTGCTCCACCCAGGGTGCGCAGCGGCATCACGTGTAGGCTGTTCGTCAGCGTCTTGTCCTTTGCTGTGATACAAGACAGTGGACTGTGCATCTCACCTCTGGGAAAGACAGCCGTCCATACAGAGGTACTTACTGGCTGCCTACAGTTACAGTAAAAATTCCTTAAATGCTAGTCCTTAGTTAAAATCCTCAGTCCCAATACACTGATGGTTTATTCTAGGGTAATCTCAAGGCACATGATATAGGTATATTTTCGGTAATAATAATAATAAAGCCACAGTTTTATTCCACATACATCTCTGGTGTTCGAGGACACCTTCACGGGGCAGCGACGGTATACTCATCTCTGGGAAGAAGATGGTTGGCTGCTGAGTCAGTCCAATGCCACACTGCCAGAGACACCCTTTTTACGTTCTCCTTACAGTGTCCGTAGATATTCCGGCTTGCCAGTCCCTCTTACCGTATCCCTCCCAGCTGGAGCCATTGAAACCAATCCTGGTCCACCCACATACACATTTCCAACATCAAGCTTATATTAAATGCAGACACTTGTTAGTCAAGTGCAATTGCTGCAGGGATTGTTTGTACCTTAGCTGTACCACATTGCTGAAAACAAACACACACCACACCCAGCACCTCACAGTGAACATGTAGCTGTAGCAACACTCAAAGCAGCAAAACCTGATTCATATAAACAAAAACAAAACAAAAAAACTAAACATTACTGAAATAAATACAAGATGGCTGTATTAAACAACTTCCAGTACAACTAGATTAAACTCAGAACAGGCCAAACAGCCCATATTTTACCAGTCGCACTAATTAAACCATAACTGTAAGGTATGTAACACTGTTTTCTCACCATCATCTGTTACACAGATACTTTATAGACTAATCTGATGTACTTACACATTGTGGCACCTCTTAGTACCTAGTTAATCCCCAAAAAATTATGGAACCCTTGACAGCGTTTTTTTTTTTAGTAAGGTGGTGGGGGGGGGCTGCCCCTCTCCTCCAGAATAACAGGTCTTTTGTCTGTAAACAAAAAGGGATTACGCGTATAAACTAAACACAAGAAAATAGTCCTCTTCTTTGCCTTAGTTCAACCGTGACTTTCTTACATAATAAAAATGCACCTAAGGTAAATATTGCAAACTCATATTTCATGTCATCAAAAAATAAGGGAGATTTTATATTAATCTGATGTGCCGTAACATTAGATATAGATTGGCTGTATTAATCCCTTGGTTACTTCGTGGGTTTCCTAAACTGAATATAATCGACTAGTAGTAGAAACAATTCACTACAGATGGTGATGTCACCGAACTGAAGGAGTTTACAGATTCACTATGATGACGTATTTTCAGTAGTATTCTCGTTTACTCCAGTCAGTCAAATTCGAGTGAAGATTGACCTTCCGAACAGAAATTGTTATATCAACATTTATTGATTCCATCACTTCTAGACTGATTTCTTAATCTGAGTAATATCGTCTGGTAGCAGCAAAAATGCAATAGAAATGACGTTCTCAAGTTGAAGGCTTAACTGATAACCGTCTCGTGGATAATGCTTCCACATTAGAGAACACATATTAGCTGTGACACCGTCTTCGATAGAACTAGCCAGCCAAGGCTGAATCCTTCTAAATAGGACCCCTACTCCTCCCCAGTCCAGTCATCACATTTCTCGAAAGAGGACAAAAGAGTAGGCCAAGATGTAAAATTGTACTTGTCCACCTTAACATGACAGAAATTTTCGTTCTTTTCCAATTTGTGCTCGAGGAATAATATAAGACTACGGTTATATGTAGTTCCCATGGCGTTTCTTCGTGAGTAACGTTATATTCTATTGTTAATCTCTTGCTACAGCTCAACAGCAGAATAAGACGAGAGTATTCATACCTACAGTTTTCCCATAATGCGACTAACACCATATTCTAGTAGCGATAATCTCTTCTCACACCACAGCATCCAAAACGGCAATTCTTGGCCGTCAAAGTGAATAAAGCATTGTTATGTAAAGGGAACATGTAGACAACGAGAAATGATGGATAAAGTTTAATAACAACTGTGTCTTGATTATACTGTGCCGTAAATTGTTCAGTTAAAAGATTTATATCCAAATACAAAATTATACTAAATGTGAAGATACAAGTCCTGATCCGACTTGGACACCCTTCCTGTCATGTAACCTTACAATATGCTGTTTCAGTATATGAGTTTAGATACAGTTTTCGTGGCACCTTCGTCTAAATTTATCATCATTCGTTTCCTCCTGATTCTGTGGGAGGCAACGGCTTCTTCAGCCTCATGCTAATATAGATTGGTCAGTCACTCTAACTGGTGAAAGGTATCAGTTATTTATGTGGGCGGTGTGGTGGCCCAGCTGAATTACTGATGCACAGCCTTGGGCAGTATTTTGGTTACCTTAGGAGGTTGCCGGGCTCCTCTTCCTCAATACTATATTTGACACATCACGCCTTATTTTTCTCTCACATGAGATGGGATTGGCACTCACCCTTTATGTAATCCTGATTAAAGTCTAAAAACTGATGAGAGCCAAGAAAGATTTGGTAAACCCGTAGAGCTGTGAGGAAAGCGAGAGGTGTGAATGAGGAATGTAAGTTAGTGGAAGTAGTAAATGTAATTATAGAAGCGAGATATGATATGATGACGTGTGAAACAAAGTTTAAGACAGTGAAGTGCATGACTAGAGAGGTGTAAAATGTGCATAGCCAAGAATGAGCACACTGGGTAGAGTAAGGAGGTAGTTGCTTTGATGACATTTGGCGGGCCGGGCAAATGCAGTAAATATACTGAATCGAGGTGAATATGTGTCAAGTTTAAAATATATTACCGTGAAAGAAGAGTTGATGACTGCGTATGTACCTTGTTATGACAGAGAAGTGAAAGACAAGGACAATTCGGGGGACTAAGTAGGTAGAGTAACAGGACAAAATGACCAAGAGTTGCAGTAGTTCTGGGGAAGGCCTGTCCGTGGCAGTTGACACTGGTGCTGTGAATAATGTAGTGGCTTGATCTGGATTATCAGAGGAGAATAACGACGGATAATGGTTTAAGGATTTGGACAGTAAGAAGCACAGAACATGGTATAGAGACACTGAAGAAAATGTTGAAACTAATTCGAATGTTTGTGTGCATGTAGAGAGAAAGATGCTTTGCAATGATGTTGACACGAGAGGTGTGGGAGGATAATGCGGAAGATTGTGATCATGCGACCAGTATGCAAGGCGAAACTGAGAGGAGTGTAGAGGATAAAGAGAGAGTGGAGTACTCAGAATGAAAGAATGGAAGTGCGTAAGCTCAGAAGCAAAGTATTGGTGGACGAACAGGAACAAAAGACGGTGGCGGATGTAGGATTTTACATCGGAAGCAAATGTATTTGGAAAAATTGTAGAGTGCATACCAGCAGTCTAGCGATGGTAATACTAAAGCTGTGTGGTGCTGTAAGGCTTGCAGCTAGTGAGAAAGATACTGCGTGGTTGGAGACGAGGCTGAAAGAACAGTGAAACAAAAAAAAAAAAAAAATGAAAGCACTGGATGGCGTTGGTCCAAAAAAGAACACTTAGTTAAAGAAAAAAAAAAAGAGTACACTGAGAGTTAGAAACATACGAAAACGTTAGTGAATAGAAAGAGGGAAACGGTGACTGATATAGAAAGAAAAGCTACATGTAAACATCTTTGAAAATACGGAAGTATTATGGAGAACTGCAAGAATATTAGGAACAAAAAGTGGTGTCAAGGCACAGCAAACCCGTCCCCGGCAGTCATTATGGTGCTGACGTATAAACATAACAGGATGTCTAGTCAAAGACGTCACATTTCATATTTGGGGTAAATCGGGTGAAAATTGACGATTTTATGCCCATTTGAAATTTTAGGCCCGACACACCTGACATTGATCTCCCTACCGCTAATTGGTGGGTGACCCCCCTGATGTAATGAGGCAAGTTAGAGGATGCAGATTTGAAAGATGCACTTTTAGGTTTTGGTTCATGTCGATATGACGAAACTGAAAGGAGTTACGGCGAAAAAAACGATTTTTTTATTTACTTTTTTAAAAACTGTTTTTGGGCCTACGGCCTGGGCTTTGGCGCAGTTTGGTTTAAAATTTAATGGGGTGATCAGAAGGTCATAGCCCATCATCCCTGTAATTTTAGTCATAATCGCACCAGTAGTTTTAGCGCAAAGTTGTTAACAGGCAGACAGACAAACAGACGAACTGAGTGAAAACAATACCCGACACCGAGCCCCTCCGGGGACGGGTATTGAGGGTGGAGCAAAGGATGGAAAAATGAGAAAGCAAAGTAAAAAAAAAAAAAAAAGTGAAATAATGGCCAGCTGCTTAGAATATTTTGAAAAGCTAATGAATAAGAAAGATGAAAACACAGCGGTGGTAAGCATGATCAGTTTTGCACTGAAAAAGAATGTGGTTTCTATTAATGTGTTGTTGGCAGAAGAGACGAATCCTGTAAAAAGACTGAAGAATGGGAAAGAGCAGATGCTGATGAGAGGCATGCATATAATTATGATAAAATGTGGCGGAGAGTGGAATGAAGTGTCTGTTACAAATGTGTCAGTCAGCCTCAATGAGTAAAGCTATACCAATAGACTGAAGGAAGAGTTTATTTTTATACCCTTGTGCAAGCTAAGCTGAACAAGTGTGTGCATAAATTATCCTGGGACAAGTTCGCTGTGTTGCCAGAAAGATATACGAAATAATGATCATAAAGAAAATAAAGAACATATCAGATGAGAGGCTTAAGTGTTTGAAGGAAGTGTGTGATTTAACGTGGCTGTAAAAAATAAGGTGGCCGGTGTTATAAAAGCTTTGATACGGTCTGAGTACAGAGTCTACCTCAGGATTGCTTGAAGGGGTATTAGTGGCAACATTAACGTATGGGTGCGACACTTTGGAATGGCATGATTATGAAAAATTCAAGAGCGAGAGCAGTGAGAATCTGGACTGTTCAGTAACGTAAGTGGGTTACGTAGATCATCTACGGATAGGATAAGAATACAAATTGGTAACAGACGTGGAATGTGGAAATCTGTTTGTGAAAAGGTAGAGAAGAGCGTGTTAAGATGATTTGGCCACATAAAGAAGAATGGATGTAAGTGGGATACTTAACAGGGTAAACTATAAATGAAAGGGTCTAAGGGAACGGAAGCCCCAGGGGAAGATGGATGAAATATTTAAGCGAATGCATGAATGAGGAATGGAAGATGAATAAGCAACAGAACTCGCAAAGGAGAGAAATAGATGAATGAAATAAGTACGAAGATGCACAGAATGAATGTTACCTCTCTCTCTCTCTCTCTCTCTCTCTCTCTCTCTCTCTCTCTCTCTCTCTTTACTTGTCATTCGACGGAAAGGATCTATCCCACGTCCATTACGAAATACAGTTACATCTGGATCACTTAGCTTATGTGGTGGAACCAAGAATATCGAAGCCTTTTATGGTGAGTGAGTGGATTTGTGGCCTCTTTTTATTAGACAGTGTTGATGGCTATTCAACTTTTTCTTCTTTTTTTTGCTCCTTTTTCTTCTTTTTTTTTGTCTTCCATACAATGTAAGTGGGGAAGACAGTTGTTGTTGTTGATATTGTTATTGTTGATGTTGTTGTTGTTGATGTTGTTGTTGTTGTTGTTGTTCTTGTTGTTGATGATGATGATGACGATGGTGACGATGAAGAGGCGGAAGAGAGAGTTACATGCAGAAAGAAAGAGAGAGGTGAAAAGATTAGTGAGAGAGAGTAAGAAGAGAGTGGATGAGGAATTTGGAAGGAACTTGAGTGTAAAGTGGAGGGAATGTAAGAAAATGTTCTGGAAAGAGGTGAAAAGTGTAAGACAGGGTGGACGTGAAGTTAGCAGGGGAGTGAAAGATAAAAATGGTAGATTACTAGTGGAGAAGGGAGAATAAGTGAGCAGATGGAGAGAACACTTTAAGGAATTGTTGAACATAGAGGATGGAAGTAATGCGAGTATAAGTGGCTGGGGAATGGCTGGGAGAAGGAGGGAGGTGAGAAGACAGGAAGAAATCAGTAGGATAGAAGTTGTGGAAGCAATGAAGAAAGTTAAATTGGGGAAAGCCCCAGGAATTGATGGAGTGTGTGGTGAAATGCTGAAGCATGGGGAAGAGATAGTAGTAGAATGGATGTGGAAAATGTGCAGATTGGCCTGGGAGGAAGGTAGAGTCCCGGAGGATTGGAAGTCAGGTATAATTATTCCCTTGTACAAAGGAAAAAGGGAAAGAGAAGTGTGTGGTAATCATATTGGCATTTGCCTTCTTAGTATAATAGGAAAAGTGTATGGTAGGATACTTATTGACAGAGTTAGAGAAAGAACAGAGGAATTAGTTGGAGATGAACAGGGAGGCTTTAGGAAGGGAAGAGGTTGTGTAGATCAAATATTCATTCTTAGATCTTTAGTGGAAAAGTTTCTAGAGAAGGGAAAGAAGTTGTATGCGGCTTTCATGGATTTGGAGAAAGCATATGACAGGGTGGATAGACAATGATTGTGGAAAGTGTTAAGAATATATGGAGTAGATGGGAAGTTGTTGAATGCTGTGAAGAGTATGTATGATGGTGCTAAGGCTGCAGTGCGTGTGGATGGTGAACTGGGTGAATTTTTCTCTTTGAAGGTTGGGTTGAAACAGGGATGTGTCATGTTTCCATGGTTGTTCAATCTGTACATGGATGGGGTAATAAAAGAGATACGAGGTAGGGTAGTGGATGTTGGAGTGGCCCTGGTGAGAGAGGGTAGTGTTTGGAAACTCCCTGTACTGGTGTTTGCAGATGATACTGTGTTGTAGAGTGAAGACGAAGGAGAGCTGCAGGGCTTGGTGGATGAGTTTGGGAGAGTGTGTAAGAAACGGAATCTAAAGGTGAATATAGGGAAGAGTAAAGTGATGGTCTCTGAGAGAGGTGAAGTCAGTGAATGTCCAGCGAGGTTGGATGGTGAGGAATTGGAAAATGTGAGTACGTTTAAGTACTTGGGTAGTGTGATGAGTAAGGATGGAGGTTTGGAGGGTGAAGTGCTTGAAAGGGTACAGCAGGGAAGAAAGGTTGCTGGTTCCTTGAGGGCAGTGATAAGAAACAGGGAAGTGAGCATGGAAGTGAAAAAGTTACTACATGACAGTATTGTGATACCAACTCTAACGTATGGAAGTGAAGCTTGGACGTTGCTGGAAGGACACAAGTCAAGAGTGAGAGCAGTGGAAATGAGTTATTTAAGAGGAGCCTGTGAAGTCACATGGAGAGACAGGATGACAAATGAGGATATAAGGGAGCGTTGTGGTGTGGATGTGGATGTGACAGGAAGCGTTAGGAGGAATACACTGAGGTGGTTTGGCCATGTGGAGAGGATGGAGGGTGAAAGACTGACGAAGAGAGTGTATGTGAATGAGGTGGAGGAGGGAAGAGGGAGGGGGAGGCTGAGGATGAGATGGAGGGATGGGGTGGAGAGGTATATGAGAGAGGGGGGTGTGAGTTGGGAGCGGGGCAGTGAAATGGCGGGGGACAGGACGATGTGGAGGCGATTTGTTTGTGGCCACCCCGAACGGGATTGAGGCGTCTGGCAATAGATAGATAGATAGACGAATATATGAAATTCCCATGAACCCACTGAAATAATTCCGTATGTCCCTTGAGGTTCATGAATCCCAGGTGTGACGCTGGAACTATACAGCAGACCAACAAAATTAAGGCAATAATAAAGGCTGCCAGAAATGATGTTAGTATGGTTAATTGTAATTGTACTGTATTACGCACCAACCACACCAGCACAGAGCATAGGATGGCGGTGATGGTGGCAGTGTTGTAGGCATCATGCATGCTGGACACTGGCCCTACCTCACTCTGCATGCCCGAGGTGGCCCTACAGAATAACTCCTCCCCCATCACTACCACCTGCTGCCCTTGACATCCTCATGAAAACAAAAGCCTGTGGTCTTGCTGATTATGGAAATTCTGTGGCTTATCTACCTAAATATTGTACTTTGCACATTATTCATCAATCACTCTCTGGGCAGATTACGTACTTACTATTTTAGTCACCTTATAGAGGTAAGTTGTTGGCAGGAGGATCTACACTCTCATACCACCGAACCGACAGAACTGATTTTCAGAATGTGTATTATCCCTACCATTCTACACAAACATCCACACCCTTTCTGTCCATCTACATCACCCAATCCTGAAAAGCCAGAATGAACATATTTCAACTGATGTGAAGGTTTTTCTGGCATACAGTTTCGATATATATATATATATATATATATATATATATATATATATATATATATATATATATATATATATATATATATATTACAACGTGTGTAATCCTGATCATCATCGTAGTCCACTCCGTGCACTCTTCTCTAACCATCATAATTATTTCCGTTCTGATGTGATGAACAGCGCAAGAATTACTGCCCCAGACACCAGCACCTTAAACCGTCCCCTTTCACAGGACTTTGTCAACCATCTACTGCTATCTTACCCAATCTCCACCTCATCCAGTCTAGAAAGACCTTAATTGACAAGAAAATAATAATAATAATAATAATAATAATAATAATCATCATCATCATCATTATTATTATTATTATTATTATTATTATTATTATTATTTTATTATTATTATGATTATCAGGGAAATGGCAGTGTGGAGGAGGAATGGTAGTTGTTCAAGAGTGCTGTGGTGGAGCATGCGGAAGAGGTTTGTGGTGAGACAAGTGGGTGGTGGTGTTTTAAGAAAGGGAAGTGAATGGTGGTGCGAGGAAGTAAGTATGGCTGTGGCTGAGAAGAGACGTGCATATGAAGTGTGGCTGCAGAGGAAGAATGAGGTGTCATAATGAGAGGTTCAAGGAAAAGAGGAATAGGGTGAGAAGGGCTGTGCGTGAGGCTAAAGTGGCAGCAGATGAGAGGTGGGGTAGGCGGCTGACTGAGAATTTTCAACAGAATAAGAAAATATTTTGGAAGTGAAAAAGGTGCAAAAGGGAGAATCTGGGAAGGAAGAACGAGTATAAGCAGAGGAAGGAAGGATGATAACTGAAAAGGATGCAGTAAGGAAGAGATGGGCTGAGTACTTTGAAAGATTGTTAAATGCAGAGGAGGCAAGAGAGGCTGAGATTGTGGTAGATGGAAGGGTGCAAGGAATAAATGTGTTGGGAGAGTTGAATGATTCCTTGATCACGATGGAGGAAGTGCAGGAGGCAATAAAGGAGATGAAAAAAGGGAAAGCTGCAGGTATGGATGGGTGTGCTGTGGAATGTGTGAAAGGTGTTGGAGCGACTATTGTTGAGTGGCTAGTAAGAAAGCTGAATGGGTGTTTTGTGAGCGGTATGATGCCCATTGACTCGGCAAGTGCGTGTGTGGTTCCGTTGTATAAAGGTAAGGAAGATAAGTATGAATGTGCTACTGTAGTTTTAAGGGTATAAGTCTGTCGAGTGTTGTAGGTTAGGTGTATGGTAAAGTGTTTATTAAGAGAGTGAGAAAGGGTACAGAGGGAGTGACTGGTGATGAGCAGTGTGGCTTTAGGAGAGAGAGGAAATGCGTGGATCAGGTGTTTGCTATGAGACAGGTGTGTGAAAAGTATTTAGCGAAAGGTACGGATGTGTTTTGGGCATTCATGGATTTAGTGAAAGCGTATGATAGAATTGATAGGGAGGCTTTGTGGATTGTTTTGAGATTGTATAGACTTGATGGTAGGTTGTTAAAAGGAGTGAAGAGTTTTTATTTGAATAGTAGAGCGTTTGTAAGAGTAGTAAATACTGTGAATGATTGGTTTCCTTGGAGAGTGGGGGCTGTGGCGGGGACGTGTGATGCCGCCTTGGTTGTTTAATATTTATATGGATGGTGTTGTAAGGCAGGTGAATGCAAGAGTGTTAGGTGGAGGTTTGGGTCTGATGAATGCTGATGATAGAGGGTGGAATCTGAATCAGCTGCTGTTTGCGGATGGTACTGCACTGGTGGCTGATTCGGAGGAGAGATTGAGACAGTTAGCAGTGGAGTTTGGAAGGGTGTGAGAAAGGAGAAAATTGAGAGTAAATGAGAATAACAGTAAAGTGATGACGTGTACGAGGTTGGTAGATTGTAGAAGGATGAATATAGTTTTGAACGGTGAGTTGTTTCAGGAGGTACAGTAGAGTGTTATAAGCATTTAGGGTTGTCATGGGGGAATGTGAATTTAAAAAATAAATAAAGGTTATATGTTTTGCTTGAATATAGAGACAAAGAATTGACTTGTGAAATCAAGAGGTAAGTTTTACTTTATGTCAGCTTACTTCGCCGATTCTCTAAGGAAGAGAATTTATAAACTTTCTCAAGAGTACACAGCAGAGACTAATTACTCACACGTGCTGTTTGTTAGTACTGTTAGCCTCTAGAGAAAGTGACTCCACCCCTGACAATCAGTAACTGATGCTATTAATGATAAACAGGTTCGTGCCGGTGCATTAACTCCTGGCTAGCACAACGGATTTAAGCTTAATACAAAAGGACTGGCCTAAGTACCAGTTATGAATAATGCAAAGCGTTTATGCAAACTAGGAGCGGCAACTAGAATAAGCTTAATGGGGAGAAATAAAACACGAGTTTAATTACACTAAGCTCAAGGAAAAAGAACTGTAAATTTATTTATTACAATGAAATTAATTTACGTTACATGATTCTCAAAATGACTTCAAAATAACAAGGAGAATACACTTACTCGCTCATTCAAACGCTAACACTTAAACCTAGGAAAAACGAAAAGAAATACTGGTCAGTAGAGGGGCTAAGTGGAATGACTGGGCGTCGATACGTAGGACGGACGCAGCAAACACGTTAAACCTCGCCGATTCACCATCTAGGTGGAGATTTCAGGAACTCGCTGTGGCGGCGCTGCTCCAAGCTGGGCACAAACCTGTTCTCACGACGATCCAATCCTGATTGACTTCAAATTATGAAACGGGGCGAAGGATTGCCGTGCTTGGTTCAAAGGTCAACAGAAAGAAAGTGAGCAATACACGCCCACAATAAATCACTCAACGAAGGTGCTAATGTCGTGCGCAAGGATGATCACTTATGAAACAGTGAAAAATATTCTGAAAACCGTCCCAATCTAGTGAACGCTAGGACGGTTGAACTGAGTGATATTCAGTGAGAATTCCACTAGAATTCGCGGTTTTCACACTGAAACAAAATGTCACGAACCTACGCTCGCGCCAATTCGTGACATTACGCCCCATCAAAGTCAATTTTTTTTTCTTCAGAAAATTTTTTTTTTATATACATACATATAAATCCTAACTCAGTCACACAAGATTCACACTGTGGTGTGTGTACTACCCTGCTACAGGAGAAAGTCACAGTCGCTCATGAGCGTAAAAACCTCGTATTTACATTAACAGAAGCAAGCTTGAGGAAAAAACTCCGAGACGACGGTGAAAAATCCTGTACTCAGGTCAAACTGAGTGAAAAGTTCGCTACATTTACGTTAACAACTAATTGTTATGTAGCATGATGTATGTAATACACAGTGTATGTGTGACAGTTGTGGTGTAACTGTGCCTACGTGTAAAATTATGTTATACAATAGTAAATAATGACGATGAGGCAGAAGAGAAGAGGCAGCAGCATGCGGCATAGACGATCAGCTGATCTCCATGACAATGCTGCACCCGCCAGCTGCACCTACGAAAGCAATCAAGGTGGAGCATCAAAAGTGTCATTTCTCTCTCCCTCTGTCTAGCAATCAGTACTTATGTTTATTATTAACCAGAAAACGTAGTCTTCGGATTGCTCAAATCTCTCAAGACCCCTGTAGTTTACTGGTTAACCTAGCATTATTAACCAGGAAACGTGCCAGTTCCTGGATTGCTCAAATCTCTCAGAATTGGCAGTTTACTGGTTAACCTACATTTTTAACCAGGAAACGTGCCAGTTCTTGAATTGCTCAAATCTCTCAGAACAGGCAGTTTACTGGTTAACCTAACATTATTATCCAGGAAACGTGCCAGTTCTTGGATTGCTCAAATCTCTGAGAACGGGCAGTTTACTGGTTAACCTAACTCTACACTTACGATTAATGACAGGAAGCTGAGAACCCCTACGCAATCTCTGGCAGGTCGCATTTTAACACCCACCGTGGGTCTGAACACTCATGTGGATAATGTGCATTCTCCGGGAATCCTCAGAGAGGCCCACAGCTCGAGACGTTCCACAAGGTAATTCATACACAGCCTCGGATTGTCCTTACAGGGGTCTCGAACTTCCCCTTAACCTATGGTATATATGTATGTATGGCCTGGACATGATGTGTCCTGTGGGGCCAACAGGAGAGAGGTCAGGTCTGCACCCACATTACCACTGCCCTGTCTCTCAGCTGACTCTGAGATTATGGGTGTGGATTCAAACGGCACAGGAAGGACATGTCCCTGATTCGTGGTACGTTGACACACATTGTAGAAATGCAGAAAACTATCTATTTCTTGTCCCATCCCTGGGCAAAAAAAGTCAGCACGGATACGGCCCTGGATTTTCCTTTTGCCCATGTAACCTCCTGAGGCTGAACAATGACCCCATTCTAACACTGCTTGGCGATACTTAGTAGGAATGACAAACTGCAGTCAAACCTCGCCCTGGGGTGTTCGTGACTCACGGTACAGCCGTCCTTGTTTACGAAGGAACATGGCTTGACCTCCCCGTGAATACTTCTATCATTCTACCCTTTTGTTTCTTTCGCACGGCAGCAAGCGTCGGGTCAGAATGTTGTTCTTGGACAACATCTTTGTTACAAATCAGATCTTGCGGCAATGCAATGGTCACCGGGGTGACACAGTCTGGAGCCTCAGCCATGGCTCGTGTTACTGCAGCCGAAGACTGAGTAGCATCATCTTCGATGCAACCTTACCTGGCATCACTTATGTTGCCTATGATAAGGTCAAACAAAAGTTCTGGCATGACAACTGCGAGTGTCATACCAGTGTAAAATGGAGATGCCACCTGGATACGTGCCTCAGGGAACAATCTCACTGATCCATCAATAAGGTTAACTTGGATCTGTCGACCTATGTACTCCTCAGGCCGACTAGACTCTGCCTGACAGAGCAACCTGAGGAACCGTTGTCTCTCAGGACCTGTACAGGAATGCCTCCCACAAACCCTGGCTGAACAAGGAAGGCACTATCACCTGTGGGAGGGCCTGTGGAGGAAGCAGCCAGCCACTGATGAGGCTGCTGAATAAATGATGCGGCAAACATGGTGCCCTGAGAATTTGATACCTGAGGGGTCGTACTCACTGTCTGGGGAAATGGAGCATTGACCAACTGTGGCAGAGTGTTCACTGTTGCTGGGGGACTAGAGAACTGTGGGGAAAACGTACTGCTAGGGACGAAACCACCGTGCTGCTGCTAAGGAATGAAGGTTGCGTTCACCTCCTGCCTCCGATACACTGGGGCTGTTGCAGAAAAGGATAGTCCCGACTGTTGATTGCGTGGCTGATACTGCTACTGGTTATGGTACTTGTTGTACCGCTTCCACTCAGGTTTCTGAGTGTTTTGCCCCTGGTCCTTCTTCTGCGGTTTGTTTGGACCTTGGCCATTATTCTGAACGGTCTTGTTGCTGGGGTTCAGTCTGAGCCAGTTTCCCAGATTTGTCAGCTTTCCTGTTCCAGGTGTGCTGCTTACAAGTTTGATACCCGTATGCAGTGAAGAATGCATCAGCCTTCTCCACCATTTGGCTGGCATCCCTTACTTGGCAGATTTTAAGCTGAGCCATAAGTTCAGCAGGCCTCGACTTTTCTAGCTGCGTGCACAGCTTAAGGATGATTATCCCCTCACATGTGGAAGGAGTTTCATCTTTCTCCATCCACTCATTTCAGTAAGCAGTAAGCCGATCAAGAAACTGAAAGCCAGTCTCTTTTTCTTGTAAACGCGCCCTCATAAACTGACTCTTGGCGTCATCAACTGTGAGACCATATGCTTTGACGAGTGCGGCCTTCATCATCTCATACGTGAGATTGTCTCCACGAATTCTGTGGAGAATATCGAGGGCAGGGCCCTCAAACAAGCTAAGAAACTGGAGCTGCTTACTTGCCTCATCCAGCTGGTACAGGTGAGCCATGTCTTCGATTCGCTCTCCTTCCTTGTATGGAGGAAGCTTGATGTGTGGAGTCGCCAGAACATATGCAGGGAGAGCGCTCGTGGAGCTTGGGCCAGCTGCACCAGACATGTCTGAAGCCAAGGAATCTCGCTTGAGCTTCAACATTTCAAGTTTATGTTTTTCACGTGCCTCACGCTCGGCACGTTCGTGTTCTCGTTCTCTCTCTCGTTGTTCATGCTCGTATTCACGTTGTTCTCGCTCATGTTCTAACTCAAGTTCACGTTGTTTTTGCTCATACTCGCGTTGTTTTTGCTCGTATTCACGTTGTTCTTGCTCGTGTTCGCGTTGAATTCTACGCTCTTCGCGAGCATCATTCTCAAGTTGCTGCTCGTAACTAAACCGAGAGAGTATATACTCTCTGACTTTTTTGGGGTCGGTAAACCCCATATCTTTAGCTTCCTGTACATAGACGTTGGTAGACATGATGCTAACTCAGTCTGAGTGAACTAAAGACTAAGCACTGACTGCTATTTTTCAGAGAAATGCCGATAATCAAGAGTAAAGAATATAGGCACAGGTTAGTGGTGGCCAGTTTTATCTGGTTAAACTGGTAAAGAAAGAAAATAAAAAAAACAACTGACTGTGAAAATTATTACGTAAAATTAATAGAAATGAATCAATAATCACCAGTAAGATAGTGCCTATAGACTTTAATGATAAATATCTAAGTATGAGAGAGTGAGTATTATCTCGTTAATAACTTTAAAGCTAGGAGTTAATATCCTGGAATGAGGTCGCCAGATGTCATGGGGGGATGTGAATTTAAAAATTAAATACAGGTTATATGTTTTCCTTGAAAATAGAGACAGAGAATTGACTTGTGAAATCAAGCAGTAAGTTTGACTTTATTCGGCTTACTTCGCCGATTCTCTAAGGATGAGAATTTATAAACTTTCTGAACAGTACACAGCAGAGACTAATTACTCATGCGTGCTGTTTGTTAGTACTGTTAGCCTCTAGAGAAAGTGACTCCACCCCTGACAATCAATAACTGATACTATTAATGATAAACAGGTTCTTGCCGGTGCATTAACTCCTGGCTAGCACAACGGATTTAAGCTTAATACAGAAGGACTGGCCTAAGTACCAGTTATGAATAATGCAAAGCATTTATGCAAACTAGGAGCAGCTACTAGAATAAGCTTAATGGGAAGAAATAAAGCACGAGTTTAATTACACTAAGCTCAAGGAAAAAGAACTGTAAATTTATTTATTACAATGAAATTAATTTACGTTACATCAGTCTCAAAATTACTTCAAAATAACAAGGAGAATACACTCACTCACTCATTCAAACGCTAACACTTAAACCTAGGAAAAACGAAAAGAAATACTGGTCAGTAGAGGGGCTAAGCGGAATGACTGGATGTCGATACGTAGGACGAACGCTGCAAACACGCTAAACCTCGCCGATTCACCGACTAGGAGGAGATTTCAGGAACTCGCTTTGGTGGTGCTGCTCCACGCTGGGCACGAACCTGCTCTCACGACGATCCAATCCTGACTGACTTTGAATTAAGAAAGGGGGCGAGGGATGGCCGTGCTTGGTTCAATGGTCAACGGAAAGAAAGTGAGCGATACACCCCCACAATAAATCACTCAGCGAAGGCGCTAATGTCGCGTGCAAAGATGATCACTTATGAAACAGTGAAAAATGTTCTGAAAACCGTCCCAATCTAGTGAACGCTAAGACGGTTGAACTGAGTGATATTCAGTGAGAATTCCACTAGAATTCGCGGTTTTCACACTGAAACAAAATGTCACGAACCTACGCTCGCGCCAATCCGTGACAAGGGTCGCACGTTGCTGTGGATGGAAGAATAGATGTAGAAGTGAAGTTTAGAATAAATGAATTAGGAAAGAGGCCGGGAGGAATGAAAAAAGTGTTTAGATATCATTAGCTTAGAATGGATGTAAAGAGAAGATTGCATGAGGGTGTAGTGGTACCGACTGCATTATATGAGGCTGAAACATAGAATATGGGTGTAGTAGAATGGAAAAGTTTTAATGTAATGAAGATGAGGTGTCTGAGGAGTATGTGTGGAGTGACGTGAGTGGATCGAGTGAGAAATAATGAAGCGCGAAAGAAAACTGGAGTTATATGGGAAATGGCTGATCGAGTCGAGCAGAGGGTGTTGCGATGGTTTGGGCATATGGAGAGGATGAATGAAGAGCAACTGGTGAAAAAGATTACTGGATCAGATGTGAGAAGTGTAAGGCTGAGAGGACGACTACGAATAGGATGGATGGACAGTTTGAAAAGTGCATAAGATGCAGGAGGGATGTTTGTAGATCAAAGAAGAGTGGCTGCTCATGATCGGGATGACTGGAGAAAAATTGTGAATGAATAAATGGTGACGCTGACCCGAGGGATTGTTTTCCCGCATTTGGTCTGATCTAATGATAATGTCAGGTGCAGGTAACGGGATGGGTCCATTATGATGTGACAGAGGTAAACCAGCTCTGCTGTCAGGCCCTGCTGTGGATGTCGCTGATTACACTGCGCAGTTGACCCTCGTACGGTGTACTGTGATGAGGACCTGTCCTTTCTCCCCCTGGGGCTAAGATACGAATAAATATTTGTGTTCAGGTAAGTATATTTGGAGTGTTTCGTCCTGTCTCGGCAACCTCCCTCTCTTTGGGGGAAGCAACCTAGGTATATAGATAGATAATTATCATTATTATCATTGTTGTTGTTGGGGGCGCTTACCATCCACTCACTCGATGTAGTGCTGCTCTCGGGTGTCAGCCCTTTCCTCTCCATCCTTCTTTCCTTCCATTCTCTTCTGTCTGTCTTCCCTTCATTCTTTCCTTGTCCTTCTGCCTACGGGTGACTTTACACTCTCTCTTCTGTCTTTCTTTCCTTCATTCTCTCCACTTCCTTCAGCTTGTGGGTCTCTACAGTGAGTGACAGTCCAAATGGTTTCCTGTGCACCAGGAAACCATTTACTACGCTGGGCGGTAACCATTTAACCAAATTTTGGCACCTGGTGGTTTAGTGGGTAATTATTGCGCTCCAATCGAATTGAGCTGGTGAAGGTTTATATCCAAGAGATGGTTGGGGTTGATTGTTCATGTAATGCCACTCAAAGATGAGTGAGGCTGGTCACTCTCATCTTAAATGTCGGGACCAACTGCCTAGCCCCGGGCTCCTACGCTCCTCATGGGGCAATGTAGGATTGGATGATGGATGGATGGATGGTTATTATTATTATTATTATTATTATTATTATTTTTAAACTTCCCACATTCCTGTGGGAAGATTTCTTTTGTCAGTATTCTTATTATTCTTTCCTCTCAAAATGTAAATGACCATTACACGAAGACACTTTTTGCCTAGAGACTTCCAACTTTGTCAAGGTAGTCGCCCAGCTGGCAGCTTCTGGCCAAATACGAGTATAATAATAGTCCTTCAACCGGATCACCGGATATTACGCAGAATGTAAAAAAAAAAAAAAAAAAAAAAAAAAACGGAATCTAGGACGCTATCTCAGAAATCGCTTAAGCCAACAAGCTGAAATTTTACTGCAATATAACCTTAAGGCAGCTGCATTGCGGAAAATAGTATGATTCCAACTGACTGAGTTCTCTGAGATCGCCTAGGGTCAAATATTGTGATTTTTCCAGATATTCCAACTTCACCTAATTTTTCATGAAGATTAAAGCTAGAACCACCAAACTTGGTGGACTTATAGACTATGATGACCTAAGATGACATGCACAAGACAGGTAACCTTGATCTTAAGGTCCTTTTATAGTTTGGCTTCTCGTAGGCAATAGTTGTGGAAAGTTCTTTCTTTATCAAAACTGTCAGACAATAATTTTACGGTGTTCTAGTTGTTGTTGTTGTTGTTGTTGTTGTTGTTGTTGTTGTTGTTATTATTATTATTATTATTATTATTATTATTATTATTATTATTATTATTGTTGTTGTTGTTGTTGTTAATTATTGTTACTATTATTATTGTTGTTGTTGTTTTGATGACAATAATAACCATAATGATAATAATAATAATAATAATAATAAAAATAATAATAATAATAATAATAAAAATAATAATAATAATAATAATGAGTAATAACAATAATAATAACAATAGTAACAAGAGGGGCACTCTGTGTAGCGCATGTCTCTGACAAGGGCAACGTAATTTCCAACCCACTCTTCACAGTGGGTTAGGTTTTCTTATCATTGATTACGGTTTCGCAAAAAGTGTTTCCTGAGCCATAATCTGTAATACGATCCAGATCGGCACCAAAGGTTAATTGATTGTTCCCTGGGGCATGGGCTACCTACCCACTAAATTTGGTCCAAATCTCTCTTTTAGTTTTTGAGTAATCCTGCTAACAGACAAAGAAGCTGACAAAACAAAGAAACAAGAGTAAAAACGTACTCACCTTGTCGGAGAGAATATTAATAATAGATAGAGGGGCACTTACTGGAGCGCATATCTCCGACAAGGGCAACGTAATTTCCAAACCACTCTTCATAATGGGTTAGGTTTTCTCATCACTGATTAAGGTTTCACAAAAAATGTTTTCCGGATCCAGAATCTGTAATACGATCCGGATCTGCCCCCAAAGGTAATCGATTATTCCCTGGGACATGGGCTATCTACCCACCAAATTTGGTCCAAATCTCTCTCTTAGTTTTTGGGTTATCCTGCTAACAAGACAAAGGAGCTAACAAACAAATAAACAAACAGGGGTGTAAATATACTGTCCTTGTTGGAGTGAATAATAATAATAATAATAATAAAAATGATAATAACCGACAACTTTCATCCAACAAACCTGAAATGATTAGTACTGACTCAGATCCATCTGATATACTTGAAGGGATCCCAAGACACCTAAAAGACCTCAAATGTCAGATACTGGGACCACTGCAATGATATGGACGATCTGGCAGGGAGGAGGGACTTACCTGAGTGGATCTCCTTATCATCAATAGTTGACATAGCCCACTGGAGGACGGCAGCGTCATCCATTAGTCCTTCCCAACTCAGAAAACCACCTATTTTCATCTCTCCATTATACTCTTTAGCTGCCTCTTCCTATCACTCCATCTCTGGCTTGCCACTCATTTACCCTGGTTGTTCATCTGTTATCTGTTCTGCAAAGTGAATGACCTGTTTTCTGTTATTGTGGTAATCCTATCTTCTTTTATCGTCTGTTATTTTGTCTATGTCTCTGTGATGGTATCCAAACATGTTTATTGCATGTGCAGTTTTTATTTCGTCTGCCAGTGTTGATAATTAATGTATTCATTAATTCCACATTTTTTCAAGATTTAGATAACAAACAAAATTTGTCTCAACCCAGGGAACCCCAACAGTGACTCATGTCAAAGGTGAAGAGGGGGAGAGGAAGAAATCGGAGCGAAAGAAACAGAAGGAGTGAAGACAACGGGAGCAAGAAGAAAGTGGACAGAAAGAGGAGTGAAAGATATCGGAGGGGAGTCAGAAAGGTGAGGAGACTAAATAGGTGGAGAGGAAGAAAGAACAACGAATGGAAGAAAGTGGGAAGAGTGGAAATATTGGAAGAGAAGAAGAAATAGAAATAGAAGGTACTGGAGGAGAGAAGGAAAGAGGAGTAGAGGCAGCAGAGGAGGAGAGGAAGAAAGAAGGCTGGAAAAATAGGATAGGAATAAATAAGGGGAGTGAAAGAACTGGGAGAGGTAAGAGGAGGATACGAAGAAGTAGGAGTGGAGGAATTGGGAGGAGAGGAAGGATAGGAGAAAAGGAAGGGAGAGGAGGGAAGAGAAGATAAAAGTGAGAGCTTAAACATAAGGCCATAAGAAAATAAGGTAACAGCAAAAGCCTGTTGTCACACACAGGACACCTGTCTTATCAAGAGAAGGGATGCAAGCGAGAGAGGAAGGAAGAGAAGAGGAGGCACTGGATGAAAGGAAGGAAGAAGATGAGAGCAATTAACGGAACAGAGTGAAAGGAAGGAAGGTTGACGAGAGGAAAGAAGAGGGGGAGAAAAAGGAAGAGGAAGTACTAGGAAAAGATGGTAAAGGGAGACACTGGGATGGCCTTGATATTGTTCTTTCCTAACACAGACGTGGTGCCTCTGGAATAGTGAGTGAGGAGGAGGAAGAGGAAGAAGAGAAGAACAAGAAGGAGAACAACAAGAACAACAACATGTAGAGAGAGAGAGGGGGGGAGGGGAGAAGTATGTAGGAAATACAGATAACAGGAGGCCTGTTGGCCCATGACGAGGTTATCTGCTGGGAAAAAGGCTAATTGTACTAAGATACGAGCAACATATAAGAGAAAATGATGGAAAAGAAAAAGGCTCTCCCCCACCAATCACACCTTGCGGTGAAACCGGCAAAAAAAAGAAAAAAAGAAAAAAAGATCCCATGCTTACTAGAAATAACAAGCACGTAAATTTTTAAACAAGAGGTAGAAGAAGAACAACTATGCACTAAGTAATATCTATTCTACACATCAGCGAAAGAATGAGCATCCACAATAGCTAAATGTTCTCACTATTAAGCAAACATCTGTCATCACCATACACTTCAGCCTGGAAATAACCAATACAATCCTCCCAACCAAACATGAATTCTACTGTTAATGATTATCCGGTCGTTCCTGTTGGATCATCGGCTACTAAAGGTCCAACCGCACTGCCTCCTGTGCTCATGGGCAATGTGCCACCGGAAGTGAGTAGGCACTGTCTCGGCAAATCAGAGACCGTTACATTAATCAAACCGAAATCCATGAATATCTATATTCACAGTGTAAGAAGACTCGCAGAAGATTATGAATTTGATAACTTAATGACTGAATGAGAATACTTTAGTTGGGATATTATAGGTTTGAGTGAGATCCACAAAAAAGAAGAAACATTAATTCAGCTCCAAGACAGCAACCACCTATTTTACTACACAGGAGGGCAAAAATGAAAGCATTAGTGGTGTAGGATTCCTAAATAACAGAAATCATGCAGAAAATATTGTTAATTTCAGCAGTGTATCAGACAGATCAGCGTGGACTGTATTCATACTGTACAAAAAATACAACCTGAAAGTAGTACAAGTATATACACCGACTTCTCAAAGCTCAGATGAAGAAATAGAAACATTCAGTGACGACATCTCCCAGATTATAGAAGAAGATAAGACCAGATGTACTATACTCATGGGAGACTTCCATGCAAAATTTGGGAAATTGAAAACTGGGGAAGCATGTATGGAAACATTCGGAGGGGAAAAAGGAATGAAAGAGGAAAAATGGTAGTAAGTTTTGCTGAAATGTATAACATGAGGAAAATGAATGCATTCTTTCACAAAAGAACAGGGAGAAAATCTACTTGGATAAGTACAAATGGAGAAAAAATCGACCTCATTATAGCAGGTAAGAGGAATACGATCATGAATGTCACAGTTATCATCAAAGTAAATACAGGAAGTGACCATAGAATGGTGAATTGCACAGCCAGATTCAGTTCCAAATGTGAAAGAAAGAAGCTGATTAAAAATAAAAAGATATTACCAATAAAAGTAAGCGAAAAGTAAAGCAGTATTTCAGTTAGAAATACCGATCAGATTTCAGGCTCTAAGTTATGCTGACAGTGACATTGATGAGTTAAATGATAGACCAATAAAAGTGCTGAGAGAATAAGTAGAAGTAGTAGGGAAAGCTAATACAACCAAAGCCAACAAGTATTCGAAGATGGCCCTCGAGCTCATGAAAAGAAGAAAGGAGATGAAAGTAAAAACAAAGATGAAAAAGAAAGAGCGAAACTAAATAAGCTTATCTGCAAGAGACAGACAGAAGGAAAAAAGGAAAGACAAGCTTGGATCAGATCAAAGAAACCATCAAAAAACGAAAAACTCAGAAACAGGTCCGAGGTTGAATGGCATTAACAAAACAACAAATTATATCACTGAAAGACAAAAACGGTGAAGTCATTCAATGCAGATAGGATGGTGAAGAAAGTTGAAGAATTTTACAAAGAACCGTATGCATCAATGACAATAGTACCAGTAGCTAACTTTTCAGTTGACACAAGTGAAATACCTGAGGCAACACCAGACTAAGTATATGTTTCTCTTAAAACCATGAAAAGAGGGAAGGCCCCGGGAGAAGATGGAATAGTATACTGTCGGATGCAGGAGTAAAGATCAAGATAGGGTCACTCACTTACAGTATCGACTCAGCGTGAAAAGATGGAGAAAATTCGCAAAACATGGAGTAATGCAACAGTTATTATCCTTTACAAAAACGGTGACACAAATAATCTTAGTAATTATCGACCCTTTAGCTTATTATCAGTCATTTACAGACTCTTCACTAAAGTCCTTACGAACAGAATAACAACAAATTTGGAAGAAAACCAACCTCGTGAACAGACAGGATTCCGAAGTGGATATTCGACTACTGATCATCTACACACAAGGAATCAGCTAACTGAGAAAACCACAGAATATACTAAACACTGTGCTTAGCTTTTGTTGATTAGGAAAAGGCTTTTGACTCAGTGGAGCACATGGCAATTATAAATTCACTGCGTGAACAAGGAGTAAACGAGAACATCGTAAAACTGCTCGAAAACATATTTAAAAAGGGACCTGCTACAGGTGAATTACATAAAGTCTCATAAGAAAATAAGATTGAGAAGGGCTTGCGTCAGGGAGATACAGTTTCACCAAAATTGATTACAGCATGCCTAGAAAGCATTTTCAGAAAGCTAGACTGGGAAAAAGAAGAAGTAAACATCGGTGGAGAAGAGCTAAACCATTTAAGACTTACTGATGACATTGTCCGAAGTTCAGAAACAGCAGAGACTTTGCAAAAAATTTTAAATGACCTAAATAAAGTCTCAAAGGAGGGATAAAGATGAACCAAAGTAAAACTAAAGTAATGTTTAATCCAAATACACCAAAGAGGGCCATCAGAATAAGCGAAGAAATTCTTGAAGTCGAGGAGTACAATTACTTGGGACAAATACTAAAACCAACGAAGACCATGATAGCGAAATAAAAATACCGGTACGCATTATAATTGGATGGAAAGCTTTCGGTAAAATAAAGACATTATGAAAAGCAGCTTGCTAATACGTATGAAACGAAAAGCATAAAACGAATGTGTAATTCCAGCTATGACGTACGGTGTGAGACCTGAAAACTGACAAAATCAATGGAAAATCACCTAATCCTTTCTGAGAGGGCAATGGAAAGGTCAATGTTGGGAATATCTTTAAGGGTCCGGAAAAGATCAACTTGGGTGAGAGAGCACACTAAAGTCAAAGACAATGTAGATGTTATAAAAGAACAGAAATGGAGGTGGGCAGGTCATGCAGCAAGAATAAAGGATAACCGATGGAGCAAGAGGCCGACTGACTGGACTCCAATAGATTGTAAGCGTACGAGAAAAAGGCCAGACAGGAGGTGGAGAGATGAGATACAGAAGTTTGCAGGCAAAACATGGCAGAGACTAGCTCCGTCAGGGAATTCGTGGAAAGGGCTGGGGGAGGCCTTCGTTCAGCATTGGACTTGCAATGGGAGACGATGATGATGATGATGATGATGATGATGATGATGATGAAGTAAGTTATAGCCTATAGTTTCAAAATTTTTGTCTAGCCGAATTTTAAACGTATCAAAACATTTTCCACTAACTTTCATTGCTCGTAACCTATTCCATTGTTCCACTACGGTGACTATGCAAATATTAATTTTTCTTTATATTGGTGCTGCATCTCTTGCTTTTGAGCGTCATTCTACTTTTAATCACGGTATCATTTTGTATTTCAAACAAATTATTCATTCATTCATTCATCACCTAATCCAGTGTCGTCCCATGAGGAGCGTAGGAATTCGGGGGGTAGGCAAGTTGGTCCTGACACTACAGATGATAGTGACCAGCCTCACCCATCCCTGTGTGGCATTACGTGAGCAATAAACCCCAGCCACCACATGGATATAAACCTACACAGGCTCAATCCGACTTTAGCGTCTGAATTACCCACTAAGCCACCGGGCGCCATAATTTGGTAATATAGTTACCATCCAGCGTAGTAAATGTTTTCCTGGTGTACAGGAAACCATTTGGTTTGTCATTGAGAGTAGACTCTCCAGCAGGCAGAAGGAAGATGAAAGAATGAAGGAAAGAAAGAAGAGGAAGAACGGAAACAAGAGCGGAAACGGTATGCACCCGTGAGCAGCACTACATCGAGTGAGTGGTGGTGTGCGCCCCCCTTCCCACCTACCACTAACAAATTAACATCGTTAAATTTTTAAAGATTCTTAAGTACTTGTGTTATATCATCCCTGAGCCGTCTCTTTTTTTAGGAGAACATTAACTGTAGTTTCGTTAGTCGCTCTTCGTAGGATCCATTTCGCAGCGATTTTTGTGGCTTTCTGTTGCACTCTCTCGACTCCGTCTTTGTCTATAAGATTCGGGGACCATTATTGTTCACAGTATTCTTGGTGTGGTCTAACTAACGACGTAAGACGCTTACAAATTACATAGGGCGTTTTATAATCAAAGTTCCTCGCGACGACGTCGAGCATTTCGTTTTATTTGTGACTGGCTGCTAGCACTGGAATTTTTAAGGTTGTTACTGATAATAACTCCTAAATCTTCCTTGTCTTTTACTTCTGTTAGTGGAGTACTGGACATGTGATATTCATATTTAATTATTTTTGTCTTCCTACGACTATGTACATTAAATTTTATTTGCCATTTTTCACTGAAAATTAGTAACCTCTCCAGATCGTTTTGTATAGAGTCACAATCTGCTTTCGTAACATGTTACATCCAATTTTCGTGTCATCAACAAATTTTACTACCTTAGAAACGAGTTCATTTTCTAGATAACTGATGTAAACAGTGGAAAGAACTGGTCCTAGAACTGACTCTTGAGGAACTTCACTTGTTACTTCCAGCCAATCTGATGATTCGCCATTTATCACTACACTTTCCTTGCGATTAGTTAACCAGTCACCAATCCAAGAACATAAGTCTCTAGAGAAACAATGAACTTATAGTTTTTTTAGTAGTCTTAGGTGGGGGACTTTATCAAACACTTTCTGGAAATCTGGGTAGATGACATCAGTCGGGATTTTTACATCCCAGTTATCGTATATATTTGTCAAAAGTTCAAACAGATTTGTACGACATGATCTATTATTAAGAAACCCGTGATTATTATCTGTTATAAGATAATGCTTATTAAAATATATGCTAATTTTGTCTCTAGCAATTTTTCTCCAAAATTTTCATGATACTGATGTTAGGCTTACTGGACGGTAATTTGTGGCGGGTTTTTATCATCTTTTTTTAAAGATTAGTGATATGTTCGCGAGCTTCCATTGATTAGATACTCTACATTCTGTTAATTATTTAATGAATATTTTAGTTATAGGGAAGGTTAACTGTCAGCAACATTCACGGGGTATACGTGGAGGCATCTGGTCTGGGCCAGTTGATTATTAGGGTCGATTTCTTGAAGATAATTTAACACATCATGTCCTGCCGCTTCCTTGATAAACGTATCATCTTCTGGTCCTGAAAAAACCGGACGTGGGGTGGGAATATTTACTCTATTTCCTTTTGTGAAAGTACATTGAAAGGGTCATTCAGTATTATTAATATTGTTTGGTCATCATGGACAAGATCGCCTTTCGAGTTTAGTAGATGGTCTACGCTATCTTTGATATTTCTCTTACTCCTCGCATAATGAAAAAAATATATAATAATAATAATAATAATAATGATAATAATAATAATAGTAATAATAATAATAATAATAATTATTATTATTATTATTATTATTATTATTATTACTATTATTATTATTATTATTATTATTATTGTTGTTGTTGTTGTTGTTGTTATTATTAGAATTTGGGGTTTGATTTTACTTTATGAGATATTTTAGCAACGTAGTCTTGCTTAGTTTTTTTTAATAATCTTTTGTACATTGCTGCTGTAATTTAAAACATACGGTAATGTCATTGTGTATTTCCTGTACGTTTATATTGGTCACTAGTGAATGTCCTCAAAAATTTGCGGGAGTCTCACCTTGTTGCTGATTAAGTAGTTATAATTGATTATTTTTATTCTGATCATACGTAACCTCACCAACTATCAATCACAGTTCAAAAATTTGAGATTTTGGAACAGCTCAGCTGCTCCTCGTGATTCAGATCACAGCAAACGATTAAATTGTGGCATGCAGTAGCATTTGGATAATGCCGTTACAGAGACCATATTGCGCGAAAACTACTTGTGCGAGTTTGACTAAAATTACAGGGATGATGGGCTATGACCTTCTGATTAACTAATTATATTTTGGGCCAAATTGGGCCTAGGCCAAGGCTGTAGGCCCAAAATATGTTTTGAAAAAAAAAATCGTTTTTTTCGCCATAACTCCTTTCAAATTCGTCATATCGAAATGAAACCAAGACCTAAAGATGAATCTTTCAAATATGCATCCTACAACATGCCTCATTACATCAGGAGGGGTCAATGTCAGGTGGGTCGGGCCTAAAATTTCAAATGGGGTATAAAATCGTCAATTTTCACTCGATTTACTCCAAATTTGATTGCATTTTTGACTAGATATCCTGTTGTGTTTATACGTCAGCACTAAAATGACAGCCGGGGACGTGTTTGCTGTGCCTTGGCACCGCTTCTTGTTGCTTTCTGTGAAAATTTCGACGTAGTATGTTTCAATATCCAGCTACATTATTAATGCCTACCACTGTAACAAAGACTGAGTATTCGCAGGTGTTGCTGACAAAGTCATCAACTCCGTCACGTCCTGTATTCTGCACCCAGGAACGCAATAACACTTCCTCCTATAGGACCCTGAACACCAAACTCCTTCTCCTGATGCCTATTCAACGAATCCCCGACAAGTATGAAGCTAGGCTCCTCCTGCACTTCATCTTCTAGAACTTGTTCCTAACAGCCACAGTCCTATCAATGTTTACACCCTCATATGACTAGTTGGAAGCCATCACTATCGTCTGGCCTGTGCTTAGTCTTAACTAGTCTAATTTCTATGTTATCTACCTTGTCTTACACTTCTGCTTCTACCTCCCCTACATGCAGTGCCTTAGCATGCGCCATTCCGGATTCATTCTCCCAACCTTTCAACCTGTCACTTCACACATCAGTTGCCTCATTATTTCTCGACATTTGTAAACTAAGCCTACTTGCAGTCACAAACCATACAGCACGTATAATCACCTTCTTCTTTCATGATTTCCTTAGAACACAAGCAGCACGGGACTTATTGGGCAGGCACCATCTTATGGGGCTCTTGGGAGTAACTCTGAAAGCACGTCTTTACTTGAGCAGGTCAGAGGAGGCAGACAAAATGGTAAAGAATAAAGGGGAGAGAGAGAGAGAGACAGAGAGACAGACAGACAGACAGACAGAGGAAATGGATTAATGAGAAGACAACAAAGACAGTAAAGAAAAGAATAATGAAGAGAGAGAGAATGAGGAAGAAGACGGGTTATGCTGAGTTCCCTAGATATCTAGATTACACAGACTTATTTGTCCTGTTGAACTGATCAGGCCTAAAGCCTTTGACTGCAATGACGTCGTTCTCATTTCAATCGTGTCACCACAAAACAATTCTCATCAGTCTGGGAAGGGTCTCTGGTGGTGACGGGGTTAATTATGCTAAGGCTGACCTTCCTATGTGAAAAATCTCCCCCAAGCTTAATGAAACTGTCCAGCGATACCAAGGGGAAAAAAATGAAGTCCTTGGGTTTAGTGAGCTGAGGAAAATTATTATTATTTTTTTTTTAAGACAGACGCAAGGTACTCCTGCCACTTGAATACAAAGTTGTGGTGGCATAAAATTCGATGAGCCTTAGTTATGAGTTCAGAATGAGTCACCTTGGTTATTATATTCTGTTCATTTTAAGCTGACCCAGATTTTCGTCCTTTTGCAGCTTATTTCCAATACCTCAGTGGCAGAACATGACCATACTGGGCACTATATCCTTTCCATTGCACTTCTGCATGAGTAGCATCGTATTCTAGTGTTAATCTGTTGTTACAACTCGGCATTCAAGTTGGAGAGATTGTAATTTTAAACCAGGTTAGAGTAAAAAGAGTAGTCACATCGATCCTACAAACTTAATATTGCCATCAACTGAGCTGAAAGGAGTTAGTGAAATTAGTCAAGTTAGAGTAAACGCGCCTTTTTTTTTTTTTTCTTCAATGATGTCCTAATTCGTGGTTATTTTAACATTTTCTTCACTCACCTCTCCCCTCAGTTTAATCACTTGATTAAGAGAACATGCGGCTTTCACCAAGCTATTTTTATATAACTTCGCGGTAACTTTCAGGTGTGGGAAGTTTAAGACTTAACTATCCTCTTGACAACAAGAGATTCTCGTGAAGCTGAGCAGAATCACCAGGTAGGCTTCTTTTTTGGCCCTCGGCTGTCGTAGTTGACAACGATACTGAGTTGCCTGCTGTATAGGCTACAATTCGTGGTGTAAATTGTCAAGCCGATCCACAAATGGCAGTCCTCCCGTACTTCCCACACAGAAGTGAAAGGGACCTGGTGGGCCTTGTGTCTGGTCGCTATACAGTACATGACACCGTCATGGAGAAGACTTCCGTTTATCGCGACCGGCTGCAGTGTTTTCCTAGTTGTCAACATAGATTGAGAAGAACATCATGTGCTTTTTGCAGTTGTACCTAAAACGAAATAATGGATGACCTGCTCGTTTTTTTCCAGTTGCCATTTTGTAGTACAGCATGCCTGGAGGACGAATTCCTTAATGTAGCTGACAACCAAGCTACATAAGCTTCCTCTGACTCAAGAGACCTTGTAACGGCCGTAGATCGGTAGATCGAAACCAGTGGCTGGAAAGCCTGGGTGGTTATCCTCGTCTACTTAGGAGGTTTTTTAGCACTTTTTTTTTTTAGCGATTTATCGTACATTTCAGTATTATTTTTTATTTTATTATCCCTTTAATGTCGACACAGATTACACAGATAACATACAGGTAAGTATTAAAGTGTAATTATCCAGAAATAAACTGGTAGGAATGAATTGTTAGGGAGCCTCCTTAGTCGCCCAGAAAGCGACTCCTTGTCCTTCCGAGTCACGCCGTGATGGTATTGAGACGCTTTTCATGAGTGACACAGACAGGCCAGAATAAAGTAAACGAGATATCGTCGTTGTGTAGAGGTTAAACAATGAACGGGTCGAGCAGACAGAAATATCAGTGAAAAGAACAGAGAAAATTCTGATCAAACATTGCATTGGATGGCTAAACGTAAGCATAAACCAATACTTATTCACATACTGAAATACTTTTAACACTCAGGTGCCCATGACACTCTCATATGAAAAAAGAGTACTGGTATTTGCTGATATAAAATACTGTGGTCGTTCTTGCCGTGAGAGGGTTAAAGGTGACACTATTATCACTGAGCCTGTATGACTCTCCCTAAACTGAATAAATTCGTCAAAATAAAATCATTTGCTATAATGCTGCCACTATTTATATCTCCAGATGTAATACTGACACATTCAAATCAGGGAGGGAGAGGATGAAGGGAGAGGAGGGAGAGGGGGGGTAGAAAGAGAGGAGACAGGAGAGGAATGAGGGAGGAAGGGAGCTGATGAAAGGAGGGAGAAATTGCCTCTAGTTTCCTGTGACGATAGGTTTGTGTTGTAAAATCTCAAAATTTGCAGCTGAAACAAAAATCGGTAACAGATCAGATACACCCGAACACCTGATGATAAACGAGATCTTTGTAGATTTTTTAACTGGACTCAAAAGTAGCAAATGGGTTTTAATATTGACAATGCGGAGTTCTAAATATTGGAAGCGAAAAATGAAAATTTGGGTGCACTATGAATAAAAAGCAACTCGAAAATGTACGTCAAGAAAAAAGAGATCTATGGAAAATAATAACAAAGAGTTTAAAACCATATCAACAGTGCACGTAAGCAATAAAGAAAACTGTTATAAATCGCTGGATATACAGACTAAGGATATGAATTTATATCAGAGAACATCGTTTTTACCTTGCACAGTTCCCTAGTACTCCTACATATGGACTATTGTGTTTAATTTCGATCACCATAGTGCAATACAGAAACGCAAAAATAGAGTGCAGCGAAGACTAACAAAAATCAGCATTCAAAATGCAGAGGCTTTTGGGAGGGGCTGACCGCCTCAGGTGCAATGAAGACCCATGGAAATAAAACAGGGGGATCCACCGTGGGTCATAAAAACACCACCTCAAATAAGATATTTTCTTTAGCATTTTGTTGCGAGGGATATATCAATTTTACATACATGATCATGAAGACAGCGAATAAAAACGTAACCTTCATTAGTTTCATTTTGAAAGCTGGGAGACATGGTAATTCATTTGTATCTTTCTGAGGATGTTCACATTGTGGAGAAAATTGGAGTTAACATGGTCCCAAAATTTATGACAAGATTATTAGTCATCTCAGATTCATTCACTAGTATGGCTTTGTGTTCAGGAAACGTCTGAAATATATCAGTTTATTGACGAGAATTTTCATCTCATATACGTGAAACTTTGCAAACGTGCTTCCTTGGAGCGCGCAATTTAGCAAGGTGTGGACAAACGCCCCAAGAAGTGATGACCCGATTCCCGAGTACCTTTCCCTCAGAAAGTGACATCTGGCAACGGCCATGGGCTAGTTATTTTTCTCTTATTGCACACCGAAAGTACAGAACAGTATTTAGGTAAACAATATCAAAAATCAATATAGAAATATTGTTAATGTGTATATGTCGCATTACGTGAAAGGAAATCACAATATACCAAAGTTGAGGCTCTAGCCATACTAAAGAATATGAAACACGCAGCCTATTGCTCAACATATCAGGCTTAAAATGCGAGGAAACTAGTAATGCTTGTCTTACATCCTGATTCAACAATAGCGAGGAGGAACTATCGCATAAAATTAAATCTATAGCTTAAAGTAATGTCCAGATCATGAGTATCATCAAATCACGAAAATAAACATCTAAAATTATAATATTTACCACATTTAAAAAATTATGCAGGATGAAATTCAAGCGGGAAAACAAAGCCGAAAGTGCAAAACCGTGAGAGCTGTGAGCCAACAGTGGAATAATTAAGAACAAAGAAACTGTTTATTGAATTTAGTGAAAACGTAAAATTATATATACACTTTTATTATAACCTGGCCCAGATTTTCGTTCTCTTGCAGCTTATCTCACGTAGTCCAGTGGAGGCAAGTATTTCCATGGCACTTATTTCTGACTAGAATCATAATTTAGTATTTAAACTTTTTTTTTTTCAACTGGGAATTCAAGATGGAGATAATGCAATTTTAGTTCATGTAGAAAAGGTAGACATTTCTGCTGACGATGAAATTTCAGCATGTAATAGAATCTACAGGGGAGTCTCATGAAATAAGGAAAGGATGGTCATCAAAAGCAATTGACAATGAAGAGAACTAAAGACTACTGTAAGCTGGTGGAAAAAAAGGGGGGGAGGGAGGAGCGTGACAATGAAGGACATAGAGCTACACCTACCCTCACTGGGTGATCATAACTGACAGGCCGCTGGAGGTACTGGTGGGCTTTCGATACCTAAATATCGATACTTCTGGTACTAGATATTTACCTAGAAATATCAATACTGATGGCTCGGTATAGATTATTATGAGCACAAAAGATAGATTTTTCCAAACAGTTGAAAACATATATTCAAAAATATTATTACACTGGTAAATGACATTTCTGAGATTTATTACTTCACTCAATGGCAGTGGCGGTGCTTACATTCCTCTATTAGAGTGGCCATATAGTAGTAGTCTGCAATGCGTCCATTATTAATAATTTTATTAAATTTTCCGTGGTTCATTGGGCTGAAAAGGATATAATAATGTAACTATCTAGGTATCGGTATCGGTACTCGATACGTATCAAAATGTAATCACAGGTATCGCCCATCGTTCGTTCGTTCTAAGATTTCCTGCACCTGTAGTGCAGGCCGGGCCATACATTAGCCCGGTCGGGGAAATGGGCTGTTTAGGTGTTTTGCAAATGAAATTGCTTTGTCGGATTGTTAAACAAAGTCATGTTCCTGCTTAGCCGGATGTTCTTAAGGACGGTGTTCACTATGTCGTCGGCGTTCTGGGTGAGGTATTCGTCGATCTTGGCGGCTTCATCGACGTCAGTAGCAGGCTTCTCCGTCTCTGGCGTTGATCATGTAGTGGATGTCTGGGAGGTGTCGGTCTCTGCAGCCTTACGCTTCCTCTGTGCTTTCGTGGGTGTTGGTGGAGAGGCACAGGGTTGCGTGGTGGTTTGGTGGTTTGGCTGATCGGCTGCACACTGTGGCTGGGGTGTAGGAGGCTCCCCGTGGTTGTCGGTGGTGGTGATGGAGGTCTCCATGGGTTGAGCAGGAGTGGTGGCGATAGAGGCAGTCCGTTGGTTCAAAGAAGCATCGAGCTGCAGCCTTTTCCGCGCCCATCGCTAGCTGGGGGCAGCCGGCTGCTTGGGTGCGACTGGAAACGTGTGAGATATCGCATGCTATTTAATTATTGTTGTTAATCTAAAATCCTGAAGATGAACCTTGTTTTATATTTTCGCATGATCAGATGTTTTTTCTTTCCTTAACACCATAAATTAAGTTTGGAGGGTAGGCAAGTTATGGAAAACATTAAAGAAAGGTTGCCAGACTTAGGGAGCTCTGTCCGAAAGAAGGCGAGTCATCACTTGTTTGGGCGATCATACTGGCGCCAGCTGATGGTGACGTCACAGGAGTCGGTTAGTCCAGGACGGAGGGGAGCCACACAGAGGGCGACCAGTGTGTCTTCCAGCTCACCTATTGTTACTAGTACAAGCAATTTGTCACGGACTGAGCTGTCTCCTTCAAGGTGTGTATAAAGAAAAGTGTGCATGTGGGGCTCAAGGAAATTAACTACAGTCGCGTCGCACGACTCTGACGTTGGCATTATCATATCCTAGCAACCTACCAGTCAACTGTGCTTCTGATTACTTGTATGATATGCGTATGATTCGTGTATAATATGTTCGTGTATAATAATATTCGTGTATAATATGTTCGTGTACAAAAATATGATTTGCAGATAATATGGTATGAAATCGGACGCATTGTTGATGGGTAGGTTGCCAAGATAAGATAAGGACAATTTCAGAGTCGTGCGCAGCGACTATAGTTGTCATCTTTTTACTTAGGCTCGCCCTGGCCACACCCCCATAACACAGCCTATCCATGCACGCACAGTCATATATAAAAATATGACAAAGAAGCAAGATAAGTAGTGAGGACAACAGTAGCAAGCGCGTGGTAGTGCTGTGGTCCTATTCATCCTGTGATGTCATCAATCTCACACTCAGGCCTTCACATAGAGACAGCCTTGGACTTAGGGTATGGCCACACCGGAAACGACAAGCGGGGAGGTAACGTCGAACGATGAGCGGCGAGGTGAGCATCAAAGCGATGCCTGTCCAAATAGGAAGCAGCAACCTCATGTGCGACAGATACCTTTTCATCGGTGCGGACATGCCTGGGGATGTTGCTAGGCAGTGAGCGACTTTTTGGAACAAGCTGCATCGCATAGTAACGAGCGTGGAGGGTGAGCAGACTGACAAACTTCCTCGCTCATTCACTGTGGCTACCCACTTTGGATTTAGTGAGTTTTATTGTGTCGCCTCATCCCTCCCCGCCCAATTCTCCCCGCTCGTCGCGTCCGGTGTGGCTGTACAGCTGGCTCTGCAAGCCTCTCTCCTTCCCCTCCATCCCACATGGAGGGCCGCCAGTGTCGAAGGTTATGATTTCCCCTAGATACACTGAATTACTTAGAACTGAGACTATAATGATACCCGAACTAAAGAATATACCATATGAAGAACGTTTACATATATATATATATATATATATATATATATATATATATATATATATATATATATATATATTTTTTTTTTTTTTTTTTTTTTTTTTGCTACAGTGCAGACTACGATGGGATTTGATTTGTGTTGAAAAAAATTAAAGACATGGCGATATGGCAGTCGATAAATACTTCACAGTAGACCGACAAAAATTACACTGTAGGTAATGGTTATGAAATTATCGGCAAACGTTTCCAATCTAATGAAGCAAAACATTTTTCTTCAACAGAAGTGTCAACATATGGAACAAAGTGCCTAGGAATGTGGTAGACTGCAATGCAGTAATAACGTTTAAAAGTCACTTGGTTAAATATCTGTCTGCAAATCTCAGTGGCGCGCACTCATCGCTGCATAATGCAAAAGACAGACGAACCCTTTTTTTTCTCTCTCTCTCTCTCTCATCACGAAGAATGCAGCAGCAATGCAGTGATTTTATCATATAATGTTACTTTTCTCTTACAGATTAAGTGAGTGTAGAATATATATTTTTAAATCTTTCCTATGAAATTTCTGTTGTAGTTTTTCTATGCTGGTCTTCCTCACGTTTTGCTGCCGGCTTCGGCTGGAGAGTATGGTGGGCAGGTGGGAGGAGGTTAAGCCTTCTTTCGTTGATATCTTTGGCTTAAAGAATTAGATAACATAGACATAGTCTTTCCTGTAACAAACAATGCCGAAAGGATCATTAGGTTTGGTGTTGTTTGCTTTCACTTATACTCCCTAATTCCCCCTTTAGGGAGACAGGGGAGGGAGAGAAGACAAGGAAGGAGACGAAAAAGGGATGGGAGTGGTGAGGATGGAGAGAGAGCGATGGAGATGAGAAAGGGAGGATGAGGAAGAACGAACGTAAATGAAGATAGAAGAAGAGTGAGCGAGGAAGAGGAAAAAGGAGTAGAAGGAGGAGGAGGGAGGGAAAGTAAAAAAAGGGGGACGAAGAGTGAGGAGGGTTACAGGAGAGAAGAGAGGGAGGGAGCGGGAAGGAGAGAAGGGAAGGAGGGAGTGAGTGGTAAATCAGGATGGTGAAGAGGTAGAGAGACTGGGGGAAGAAGAAGTAAACAGATAGGACTGAGAAGGTGAGACATGAGACAAGATAAGAAAAGGACGTGTTCTCTCTCTCTCTCTCTCTCTCTCTCTCTCTCTCTCTCTCTCTGCAGAGGTATGTCCAGGGTCGGAGGATACTTGTTTGTGTACAGGGGCGGCCACAGTTACGTAATGCTGTGTTATGTAAGACGGTCAACGTGCCTTACATCACCAGTACCTTTTCAATGCCATTTATCCAGTCTGTGTATTGGTTATTGTAAGGCGATGATGTCAGGTCAGAATAGGTCAAACTGGAATAGTTCTGATTAGTCTATGCGTGGTTAGGTTAGATTTTTTTCATTAGGTTAGGTTAGAATAGGGTAGACCCTGGTATGTTAGGCTAGATCTAGTTAGGACCCGGTAGGCTGGGTTAGGTATGGTTAAATTATATCTGCTTAGATTGGGTTTTTAAGTTGCGTGAAGATTGGTTCGTTAGATTAACATCACTTAAATCAGGTTTGCTGGGTTAGGTTAGATTAAGATACATCAAGTTAAATTAAACAAGATTAGATTATTTTTAGGCTACGTTAGGTAAGATGAGGTTAGACTGGGTTACATTAAGTACAGGGCAAGTTACTTAACATTAGGTGAGGATAGGTTAGGTTAGATGAGGTGAGTTAAGGCTAGTTAGGTTAAGTTAGGACATGTTTGATTAGGAAGGTTAGCTAGGTCAGGTTAATGTGTTAATATATTAATAATTGATATACTAATATTACTCAAGTGCTGCATGACCACCATAAAAGAGCAGACATGCAATAATTGGGTTCATGAAATTGGTGTGCAGGGAGAGAGAGAGAGACAGAGACAGATACAGACAGACAGACAGACAGACAAACAGAGAGACAGACACAGACAGACAGACAGACAAACAGAGACAGACAGACAGACAGACAGACAGAGGCAGAGACAAAGAGACAGAGATGGAGACAGAGATCTAAGACTGTCGTGAGGAGAGTTCATTATATTCATTTTGTCGAATGACAGCTACTGTATAAGAAGGAGGCATGTGCTTACTTTTTTGTTCTTGTTAATAGCTTTTCATATTCTTTTGCTTGGAGAAAGCTTTGACATCAGCCTTCACCACGCCATGACATTGTACCAACATACGCCATCTTCACATAGTATAAATCCCCGCCATTCTTCATCAGCCACCACCAATCCATCCCATCCCATCCAGTCTCGTACTGTTTGATGTTCATCTACTGAACTTTATTTCTCAGCAATCACTGAAGCAATAAAACCACTACTGTTGCTCACGGTATCATAACTTGATTACCGTCAATGTACATGGTGTTTACCTCACTTACTGCGTTGCGTTGGCAAGTATCTTGAATTTTTGCTTCTTGCTAGTACGTCTCAAAAAAAAAAAAAAAAAAAAAAAAAAAACAGTAACCATATACCTGCTTTTTTTTTGGCAATGCTTTCACAGACGTGACATAAATTATTGTGTATGACTTAAACCGATTTAATCAACACAGACGGAAATGAAAATCCTGAACACTCATTTATAGAAAATCATTGCACCGAGCGGACTGACTGATGCTGTACGGCTTTATGAACATACCTGAATTCATCTGGCTGACTTAGAATAATATGAAGGAAGCCACGCTGTTTGAAATAGACCTCAGCTGATTTGTCTGGGTCTGAACAATTGCTTTATTCTCAACTCCCTACCCAAGCTTCATTTGCGACACGGCAGACGCACAACTGGTAATCATTTCCAATCCAAACATAACTCGTCGTCACTTCCGTTACAGAGTGTTTGACTGCAGTTATTCAGTATTTCAGGTGTTTGACTGCAGTTATTCAGTATTTCAGGTGTTGGACTGCGGTTATTCAGTATTTCAGGTATTTGACTGCAGTTATTCAGTATTTCAGGTGTTTGACTGCAGTTATTCAGTATTTCAGGTGTTTCACACTCTCTAGACCTTACTGCAAAATTAGCCCTGGCCTCGACTTTTGCCCCGAAACCAGGTGAAAAATGTAAATGGCTCGTGGTAGTTCCTAAACCAAACCCAGGTGATGGCTCTAGAGGTGGATCCCAAAACACACACACACACACACACACACACACACACACACACACACACACACACACACACACACACACACACACACACACACACACACACACACACACACACATTCATCTTCATTATCATCTTCCCCCCGCCCCCATCCTCTCCTGCACCTTTCTTCCTCTGCTGTTCCTGTGTTATTAAGTCTAGTCACACTTACTGGAGCTGCCTGGTATGGGTCCACTGCTCTACCGATGTTATGCTCATGTTCTTATCCTTGTACACTTGAAACATAAGAGCATAAGACAAGAAGATAATTGTTGTAAGCCGATTTGTCCTCTAAAAAAATCCTTACCCTCTTATAGCAAAAAAGAAGCTAAATTAGACTGCGTTTATTGTATCTTCTCAGTATCAAAGATTTCAGAACTTGGCAAGGGGTCACTTCCTTTAGTTTTGTTATCCTTACCCTATTCTCAGGCCCAGTCATACATACTCTTTAACTGGTGCTGCCGTGACCACCCGGGATATTTTGTTTCCACAATTGCTGTTTTTCTTGATATACCAAAATCCGAAAGATTTCCGGGTAATAAGTTAGGAAAGATTCTTGGACGGCCGTGTGTCTCTGAACACGAATGACTTCCAGCAATAAGCGAGATCAAGTGCATGCTAATATTATATTCCTTTACACAGATTGTAATGCTGTTTTATGCGCTAATCAATATATATATATATATATATATATATATATATATATATATATATATATCATCTCATCCGTTGAGGTCCACTGCAGGACCGGCCTATCCCTACCGAAGCAGGGACGATACAGCCAATGTGGCTTAGGCTGTCTGGTAGAGACTGTATGTATTGTGAGATGTGCTTGTGAATGTGATTGTGGTGTTGTAGTGGCTTTGGATGTGTGTGTAGTCTGTGAACCAAGTGTAATCGCCCCGCCTTAAGCCGATTGGGTGCAAGCATACTGGTATGCGACACTGGTTCAGTCACAGCACCGCTTATGTCCGCCAAAGTAGCAAGTGGCTTGGTGAACGCTTCCCAAAGTTTTTACAACTCTGGCGGGAGGGAACCCGCGCTCACCAGCGTGCGAATCGCCACTCTACCACTGTACCACAAAGCCTCCATATATATATATATATATATATATATATATATATATATATATATATATATATATATATATATATACAGTATATTATTACGGATAAAATACTCAAATAAACTCAAAGGTAGAGAAGCAATATACAGTGGATGATAGTAAGACTAGCTCTTTCTTACAGTACATCCAAGTCTGCCGCTCACATAAGGTTACAGACTTCTTCACGTTGGTATCCTGCCTGCCAATTTTATGGGAAACAGGACGCAACAGATGAACCTATTGGAGTTTATTGAGTCATATCCAGTGCATCATGGTTTCTGGGACCTCCTAATGAAGCTCTTACCCTCCTCTTTATCAAGCTATGCCCGTCTACAAGCGTTTCCTGGGTAGTAGTCTGCATCTGTATTTTAAGCATCAACACACCCAGAATAACAGCATCCTCGGTGGCGTTTTTCATCAGCTTTTGTCGCTGTACTCATTCGTGTATCAGTAAGACTTCAGAGGAAAAACAGGCGATCGTTCGTCTCAACCGGCAGGCCGACACTCACTTTTTGTTGGTGTTGTTGTTGTTGCTTTGACAGAACGACTCGTGTGAGCTTCTTTAAAAGAGTTCAATTGCTATTGTTTTTGCCCCTCGGATTGCTAATACTCGAGAACGTCCTCGTGTGATCACGGCTTCACTGCTGTTAACCTCTTTATTCTGCAACAATCATCCCTTACTCCTTGGCATCAATATCATTAGTGCTTCCCCACCGTCTTTATTTTGTCTGTCTCGATTCGTCATTAACACATATATATTATTCTTTCCATTTCTCTCCTGTCCAATGTGTGTGTGTGTGTGTGTGTGTGTGTGTGTGTGTGTGTGTGTGTGTGTGTGTGTGTGTGTGTGTTTCCGAGCGTTGGCGGATAGTTTAAAAAGTCTATCATATTTTCTTTAGAAATCATAGAAGAGCAGCAAGACCAAATTACAATATTTAATAATCGAATTCAAAGAAAAAAAAGCTATTTGCACACTGCTGTTCTCTCTCTCTCTCTCTCTCTCTCTCTCTCTCTCTCTCTTGTGTACCATTATAAACATCCCGTCCTTGCCCGCTGTGTCGTATTTACAGTTATTTAGCTGTTAATATTCTCAAATTATACAAACTCATGATACATGGAAACATAACATTAAGAAGTGCATGTTTCAGGCACTTTTGACATTCCATGTCTTTGTATAGGTTAACTTTTCTCCCCTTTACTTCACCCACCTCATCCTTCATCCCTCCCTCCTCTTTTCCACTCTGATGGCTCTGTAGCTATTTCTTCTACTGATAAAGCAGAACTCTTCGCTTAGACTTTCTGCTCCAGTTCCACCTAAGACGATTCCTGTGCTGTTCCTCCATCACTTCCCCCCCTCTGACTTCCTCATGACTGATATTAAAATTTCTTCAGTTGATGTATTTTCTGCCATCACTGGCCTCAATATTAACAAAGCATAATTATGGGCCTGATGGGGTCCCTCTTGTTGTCCTCAAGAACTGTGCTTTTGTGTGATTACACCCTGCCTAGGTAAACTCTTTCGCCTTTGTCTTTCAACTTGCACCTTTCCTTCTTGCTGAAAGTTTGCTTTCATTCAGCCTGGCCCAAGGAGGGGTAACGATTCCCATCCCTCTTATTATCGTCCAATTGCTTTAACATCCTGTGACTCAAAAATTTTCTAGCCTGTTCTTAAAATTTTTTTTATAGCATCTCTCCTATCACAACCTTCTTTCTGATCGTCAGTATGGGTTCCGCCAGGAACGCTCCACTGGCAATCTTCTCACCTACCTTTCAGACTCTTCGTCACCTTCCACTGGGACTTCGGCGAAAGCTTTGCCATTGCACTTGACATCTCAAAGGCTTCCGATCGAGTCTGGTATAAATCTTTAATTTCCTAAGTGCCCTCTTACGGTTTCTATCCTTCTATGTGTGCCTTCATCTCTAGCTTCCTTTCTTGTCGTTCTATAGCTGCTGTTGCAATCGGCCACAGTTCTTCTCCTAGAGCTATCAGTAGTGGTGTTCCTAAAGGCTCTGTCCTATCACCAACTCTCCTCCGTTTATTCATCAGTGACCTTCTAAGCTGTGACAATAACATTATTCACTCATAGGCTGATGACACCACCCTTCACCTTTCCATTCGGTTCCCGCATCGTCCATCTCAGTAGATACTCCAACAGTCAAAGGATGAGGCTATGGCACACCTAATGTCTTACTTGGCTCATATCTCTGATTGGGGTAAAAATAATCTTGTTTTTAATGCATCGAAAACTCAGGTCCTGCATCAATCAACCCGACAAAATCTTCCTCAGGAGTACCCTTCAACTTTTTACAATATCCAGCTCAATCCTGCTTCACCTTTAATCATACTTGGGGTTTCATTCTCTAGGGATTTACCTTGGATAGAACATATTACTTCTCTCGTAAAATCTGCTTCCAAGAGATTAGGTATGCTAAGCAGACTCTGTGCCTTCTTTACCCCTGCACAGTTGTTGACTTTATACACAGGCTTTATTCGCCACTGTTTTGAGTACAACTCTCATGTGTGGGGAGGCTCCCCATATGCAGCTCTTCTCAACAAGGTGGAGTCAAAGGCTGTTCATCTCATTATCATTCCTTCTCTTACTGGCTCCCTTCAGCCTCTGTCTCTTCGCTGCACTGTTGTAACTTTATCTCTTTTCTATCGCTTCTTCAATGGTCACTGCTCCTCTGAACTGTCTGCTTGCATCCCTCCACCTTTACGACGGCCGCGTAACACCCGTCTAGCAACAAACTCTCATCCCTTTCCTGTCCAACTCTCTAAAGCAAGAGTTAACCGTTATTCCCAGTCCTTCATGTATGCAACAAGTCAACTATGGAAGTGTCCCTCTCTGTGTATGTTACCTACTACCTAGGACAGGGGTAGGGAACGTCCAACTTCCGGGCCGTATAAGGCCCGCAAGACCATTTAATCAGGCCCGCGAGGCAATTCATCGATGCAATTTCATAAACTCATGAACGAATATATATATATATATATATATATATATATATATATATATATATATATATATATATTATATAATATACTGGGCTACAATTGATTTTAAGTTGAAAATTTTTATGGCCCGTGAATGATGTTAAAAATATCCTAATGGCCGTTAACAAGAGAAAGGTTCCCCACCCCTGGCCTAGGATCTCCAGTCTTTCAAATGCAGTTGTCCAGGGATCCCGAAATGGATGGATCTTGAATTTGGCTCTGTTATCTTGTTTTTGCTTTTTTTTTTTTTTTCGGAAGAAACAATTTACAGGCTCCTTGCCTTTGGTTCCTTCTTCCATTGCATTATAAAAAAGAAAAAAAAAACTGGTTAAGTGATGTTGGATTTTTCCAAATTATAAGTTCAGAAAATTGTACAGATTATAATCAACTTCCACCTACTACATAGGTAGAGACTACTGTTTCTGCTGGTATTATAATTATTGTTCCGGCCTCAGGGTCTAGCGACGATTCCGAGAGAAGTGAAGACTGTGCAAGGAATCTGAAAGGTTAGGTGTCCTGACATGGACCATTGCTGATAGAAAAAAATCAAAATCTCCACAATGGGGTCAAGGTCACTGTAAGAAACAGTAGATGGAGACTGGTGACTGTCCGTAGGATAGTTATAGATTTCTAGTTCTACTCCAGCTGCCGTCAGATGTTCATGTTAAATTAGGAGTGGCTGTGAATAGGAGTTCGATATAGCATTCATTAACCACTTCACAAGTTGAGATCCTTTCTTATCTTAAATGGAATTGTCAAGTATTAACATGAATAAGCTGACTTCTTTTAACTGCAGCAGTGAAAAGTTTAAGAAGAGAAACTACCAAAATCTACTGCTAAAACTTGTCTGGTAATACCCTTGGCTTTAATGGATAGTGGTAATAATCACAGAATCACAGTTACTCTACAGCAACAACAACAACAACAAATCAATGCACAAAAATTTTATTTCGTATAAAAAGAAGTGGGTATTGCTTTTCTTATCTTTTTTTCTTTTACACTCAGGGTCGTTTTGTAAGGGAAGGCTGGGACGAGGAAAATAATAATAAAACTTATCTGCCTAACGAACCTCGTGCAGTGAATAGGCATTAACCTACACTTTCCTCTACTACAAAGAAGTGCTTGGGGTGTGGGGTGAGGGTATAGATTGCGAAAGTAGGGGATGTGGGGTGAGGGTATAGATTGCGAAAGTAGGGGATGTGGGGTGAGGGTGGGGTTAGTTGTGAGGTGCGGGGTATGGGTGTGGGACGAGGGTGCGGAGGGTGAGGTGGGGGTGTAAGGTACTGGTTCCCAAACCCGGGGTCATTGGATGGTCTCAGAAAAATACATAAAGAAACACGAAGTATTTCTGTAATACAAGGGGGTTCAGTAAGATTGTTTGGAGGTCTTGGAAGTATAAAAGAAATATCAGATTTATTATGTATTTAATTCAGAGATAAAGATCTGGAGTCGTGGAGAATAATAAACCTAAACACCATAATGGCTAATTGTATCATTAACAAATTATTTCTCTCCTTGTACAAGTTTTATTTATTCACGTCTAGCAACGGTACTGGTATTCAAACTACTGAGCTTGGCGGCAGTCATTCAGTTCACCATTTCTTGTACTGGAAAATCTTGGACTCCCAACGCTTGCAGCTTGAGCTACATACGATTATTGATGATGGTGTCCATATGGAGAATTTTATCATGGCCAGGGCTCTGAACTTAGGCACTTTCCATAAAATATGTGAAAAAATGAGATCATATCACCAGGAATTGGTGTCCGTTGGCTTTCTTGAAGCCAGATAGCCTACTTATGGTGGTCTTTCTGTCGATACCGGATATAGAAATTTTCCCCAAGGAGAAACGTACTACAATAATAATAAGAATGACATCACTGAAATAATAGCTTCGCCGACGACAAAAAAAGAAAAAAAAAAATTACCTTTCCAGAGCGAGGCTTAAGAAAATGGGGTATTTGTGTGATGCTGAAAGATGCATCACGGATATTACTTCGTGACTCTAGTCTGTTTTTGAGTCATGTGAGGATTCCTCAGGAGGAAAAGAACACGTACCTAAGAAAACATATCAACGTGCAGCAATATAGTTGGTAACAATGAGTTTTGTGTGAAATTTAGTAATGTCAGAAAAAATATACCATGATTTTAAAAAAGAGCCTTTAGATTATCAGGAAAACCGAGTGCAAAAGGAATATTCTGAAGGCGTGTCGCGTTCAATATTTTCTGTACAACTTATGGATAAAGCCATTCTATTTCAGGAGGCTGGAAAGATTATGTCCCCATTCTCATCAATGTACCTTTGTGAAGAGAAATCTTGGTTTCTTTTGGCAGTCAAGACTAAAACAAGGAACCGTGTGGATCTTCAGTACGACTTGCACTGTGATTTGCCTGCTGGCACCATAACAAGGCTCCAAGTGCTCACGAACAAAATATAGCATCATGGTATCCACAGAACACTTTGTAACACAGGATGTACCAAATTATGTTACAATCATTTCCAGAAATATTTCTTTTTTCGCTTTTATTCCAGAAATTACAACTTCAAATGTATTAACCGAAAGCCAATTTTAAGCTGCCACATGTATTAGAAAATGAACGTTATGACAAGAATTGAAAAAAGTAAACCTTTTTAATACTCATATGCATTGACGTAACACCTTCTATATGCCTGTGGTTTTATATTTACCCGAAAGAAAGTTACGTGAGCTACGTAAAGGTATATATCTCTCATATATTTTTGTCGTGGCATCAAAGAGAGAGAGAGAGGGGGGGGGGAGACTCCAGCTGCTCCCACACGGTCGTTTTCCACCAAATTTTCCACACGCCTCCGGATGTGCCAAAAAACTTCGCATGCAAAAATTCGTTAAACACTATTCACTTGTGGGGGGGGGGGAGTTAGTTTTTCACCACCTCTTCAACACATGTCCCTATCTTACATTACGAGGAAAATGCAGCGGGGCATTTCAGTGGAGTTTTATGTCTCTGCACACACACACACACACACACACACACACACACACAGAGGGGGGGGGGTTGCACAACTACGATCCGATATCTCTTACTTCACTGAATTTACGAACAGACAATCTTATTCAGTAAAAAATGGGTAGCAGAGTTCGTGGTGGTGGGGGTGATGTTAGTTGTGATGATGGTTATGGAATGTGGTGGTGGTGATGGTGGTGGTAGTAGCTATGATGATGATGGTTGTTTGATTTGTATTAATCATAATTGCCTTACTTTCATACATTAGCAGCTTAAATACACGAAATGACTTGCCCAAAGAAATTACTTGCACATTACTGGTGCAGAGCCTACACTGAACCCACGCAATTACTCGAGTTAAAGCTAGTATGTATATCTATCTATCTGTATACCTAAGCTGCTTTCCCCCCAAAAGGGGGTAGCTGAGACAGGACGACACACTCACGATTTACTTATCCACACATACACATATTTACTCGTGTCTTAGTCCTAAGGGGAGAAGAGGAAGATACTCACCACACCACACTGCATGAGGGTCAATTTCACAGTGCAATCAGTGGCATCAACAGAGCTGGTTTGCCCCTGCCACATCATAATGGATCCATCCCCTTACCCATACCTGACTGATCAGATCAGACCAAATGCGAGAAAATATTCCCTCGGGGCCGCGTCACCATTTATTCATTCACAATTTCTCTCCATCATTCCTATCGCGCACAGCCACTCTTCCTTGATCTGTAGACATCCCTCTCACATCCAGCGTTCTCTTTAAACTGTCCATCCATCCTATTCGTCGTTTTCCTCTCAGCCTTACAACTCTCACATCTGATCTAGTTATCTTTTTCACTAATCACTCTTCATCCATTCTCTCCATATGCCCAAACCATCGCAACATTCTCTGTTCAACTCGTTCAGCCATCTCCCACGTAACTCCAGTTCTCCTTCGCACTTCATCATTTCTCACTTGATCCATACACATTACTCCCCACATACTCCCCAAACACCTCATCTCCATTACATTCAAACTCTTCCTCTCTGCTACACCCATATTCCATGTTTCAGTCCCATATAATGCAGTTGGTACCACAACCCCCTCATACAGCCTTCACTTTACATCTATTCTAAGTGAACGACATCTAAACACTTTTTTCATTCCTCCCAGCACCTTTCCTACTTCATTCAGTCTAAACTTCACCTCTACATCTATTTTTCCATCCACAGCAACATGTGACCCTAAATATTTAAAACACTCTACCTCCT
>NC_137020.1:19008387-19045887 GCF_032717465.1 Coenobita brevimanus | reverse complement strand
TGTGATGAAATACGCCTGGGTAAGAAATCCCTTCAGCACTGAAGCTGAAGACTGACCTGACGAGATTTCGAACATCAGGTACCTCCAGGAGCAGCTCATCGAGGTTCAGAATGATGAAACACTTCGTTATGATTTCAGGAAACAAAACGAATCACTGAGCTCATTCTGGATCAGAGTTTACAAAGAAAAGAAAATTCTTGGAGGTGAAGCCCTGAAAGCACTCCTTCCCTTTGCTACAACTCATCTGTGTATGACAGGATTTTCTGCACTCACAAAGTACAAAAACCGTCTACAACCAGAGCATGACCTAAGATGCAGTCTGTTATCTAAATCACCCTGGTTTGAGAAGCTGATTGAAACTTTTCAGTGCCAGGGATCTCACTGATTATAGTACGTTATGTCTCAGACAACATCCAAAATAGTGACTCTTTCCTTAATGGTCAGAGTAAATAGGTGTATCATGAACATGAATGAATTATTTTGATTTTCTGATCTTCGATATATTTTTTTCCTGCCGAAATGTGTTGATATTTTAGTTCTTAGGAAGTACATATAATAAAAATGAAATTTATTTATTATGACATCAATAAAATATTGAAATATTACTTTGGTTTTAGTCACATGAAATGACACATATGTTTGTTTCAGTTCTGGTGCAGAGTAAGTTTACGAGGGTTTGGGTCGCCATATAGACCATTTTATGGATTTGGGGTCGCCAAGAAAAAAGGTTAAGAACCACTGGTGTAGAGGGTGAAGGGTGAGGGTGTAGTGAGTGTGCGTTGAGGGCGTGGAGAGGGTGAGGGTATGGAGAGTGTGAGGTGAGGGTGTGGGTGTGAGATGATGTAGAGGGTGTGGAGTGAAAGTGCAAGGAGTGTAGTGTGAGGGTGGGGAGGATGTGGGGTAGCGGTGTGGGAAGCGTGGAGTGAAGGCGTAAGAAATGTACTGTATAATGGGGGTGTAGGGTGTAAGAGCAATGTGGTGTTGATGTAGGAAGGGTTTGCTGAGGGTGTAGGGAGTGTTAGACTAGGGTGTAGGAATAGCTGGGTGAGGGTGTAGGAATAGCTGGGTGAGGGTGTAGGAAGAGCTGGGTGAGGGTGTAGGAAGAGTTGGGTGAGGGTGTAGGATGGGTTGTTGAGGGTGTAGGAAAAGCTGGGTGAGATTTTAAGAACAGCTGTGTGAGGCTATAGGAAGGATTGAGTGAGGGTGTAGGATGAGTTGGGTGAGGGTGTAGGAAGGATTGGGTGTGGGTGTAAGATGAGTTGGGTGAAGGTGTAGGAAGAACTGGGTGAGCGTGTGCGAAGAGCTGGGTGAGGGTGTAGGAAGGATTGAGTGAGGATGTAGGATGGGTTGGGTGAGGGTGCAGGGAGTGTGGGGTGAGGGTGTAGGGGGTATGGGTTGAGGATGTAGGTAGTGTGAGATGAGGGTGTAAGATGTGTAGGGTGAGAGTGTAGGGGATGTAAGGTGAGGGTGTAGAGGGTGTGGGGTGAGAGTGTAGGGGATGTAAGGTGAGGGTGTAGGGGGAGTGGGGTGAGGGTGTAGGGAGAGTGGGGTGAGGGTGTAAGGGGAGTGGGGTGAGGGTGTAAGGGGAGTGGGGTGAGGGTGTAAAGGGTGTGGGGTGAGGGTGTAGGGAGTGTGGTGGCGGCGGCGTGTGGAGGCTGGAGTGACGTTATGAGGACTTGTTTTAATCAAGGTCAGTGTAATTTAAACCTATGCTGCTACTGACCTTGATGTATGTCTGCCCTCATCCACACCGTGTACTCCTTAGTAAGAGTAGTAGCAGTCAAACCCAACGCCCAATATCAGTGTGGCATTCATGTGTGTGTGTGTGTGTGTGTGTGTTGGTGATGTCCATGAGGCTACAGTGTCCCCTATCCCGGCATGCATAACAAACCCCTCTTGCGTGACCACCATACCAAATCGCTACGCCACACTACGCATTACGTCACCACGCCCATATACGCAGTTCTATACACCCATCATACTACGCACCACACCACACCACAATACTGGACACCACACCACACCACACTACTGCACACCACACCACACCACACTACTGCACACCACACCACACCACACTACTGCACACCACACCACACTACACCACACTACTGCACACCACACCACACCAAACCACACCACACTGCTGCACACCACACCACACCAAACCACACACACTACTCCACATCACACCACACCAAACCACACCTCACCACACATCAAACTATATCATCCTCATACTATTCACCACACCATACCACCAACACCACCACACCCCCACTACACCACCACACTGTGCCGCTGTCACCACCACCACCACACCCCCGCTACACCACCGCCACCACCACCACACTACGACCACATCACCGCCACACCATACCACCACCACCACACCTCCACTACACCTCCGCCACTACCACCACACTAAAACTACATAACCACCACACCATACAGCCACCACCACGCCTCCACCACATGACCACACTACAGCCACACCACCACCACACCTCTACCGCACCATCACACTAAGCCGCCTCCACCATCACCACATCATCACCACACAAAACCACCACCCCCACACAAAACCACCACCACCACACCTCTACACCACCACACTACATACCACCATCACCAAACCTATACTACACCACCACACTATGCCGCCACCATCACACTTCAACCACATCACCACCACACCATACCGGCATCATCATCACACCACTCCACCACATCACTCCAGCACTACACCATCACACCATCCCATCACCATCACCCAACCACATTATTACAACACTCAATGTCCAGACTACAACTACTTCACTATCTCTAAATCAGAGGGCACACCACCACACCAGACCACACTCTACCACCACACCACACTACACCCACCACCACATAATACTATATCACTACACCATACCACACCCACCACCACCCATATTCTATACGCTGTGTAATACCGTACCAGCTATATAAAATGAGTAAAATTACACATTCATCCAAGATGTCTGCATACACGTTCATATAAGTGATTTACATATAGGCCTACTTACATAAGGAATTTTACACACACATAAGGAGTTTCACATGCACATTCATATGGGAGGTTTGGACTGGCGTGAACGAAAGGTTTTATATATACATGGACATAAGAATTAATCAAATATTTACAACAATGTTCGCGTTCACACTCAGACTGGTTTATGCAGTCCGGTATGAATTTACATAGACATCCAGACAAGCTTACATACACGTTCAGACAAGAGGTTTACATACTGTACACATTCACATCACTCACATAATCTTACATGTATACATTCTCGTAGGTTTACATGTATATTCACAATGAGATTTACATACACATTCTCAGGAGATGTTTACGTAGACATTAGAATAAGTTTATACATGTTCCAGGGAATCTGTGCAACCACTGATTTCATGAAATACCTAGGGAATTCATGTCTGAATTAGGATGGGTAAATTAAGGTTAGGTTAATTTAGGCTGCGGTTATGTTAGGGTGGGATAATCAAGGTTAAGTTTAAGTTAGGTTAGGCTAGGTTGGTTAGGTTAGGTTAGGCTAGCTTAGTTGGGTTAGGTTAAGTTAGATGACTGCTTAACATAACTTGCATTCATCTAAATTAACCTAACCTAATCTAACCTTACTCACCCAGACTAACTTAACCTAAACTTAACCTAGATTATCCCAGCATAACCAAACCACAGCCTCGATTAACCTAACCGTAATTAACCCATCCTAATTTAAACTCATTTCACGAATTCCCTAGGAATTTCACGATATCACAGGATACACTGTAACCAAACGCATTTACAAATTCGTGTAAGTGATTACATACACAATTGCGCCACATTTATACCGAAAGCTTTCCTTGGAAATCAGTTATAATTTACAAAGACATTCACATATAATTCTATATCCATTCATGCTGCACGACATACAGAGAAGGTTCAGTACAAACTTGCTTGATTATAGACTTAAGATTTTGAAGTGGTAAGTGGCTGGCTATCACCTGCAAGTGAGTGTGAGGTTAGAATGAAGTAATGCTACAGCCTTGGTGAGTACCCATGTTGATATTCACTCCTTGGCACAGAACTGAACAATATATGCACTGAATCAGTGTCCCAGTTGACACACACACACACACACACACACACACACACACACACACCGCTCGCTGGTGCAGTGGTAACGTTCCCGCTTGCCAACTGGTGGACGGGAGTTCGCGCCTCGCTCAGGTTGCGGAAAGTTTCACTGACGAAGTGGGTGGTTACTGTCCCCCTTGAGCAAGGGGACGGGTGTGTGCGTGTGTGAAGGTCACAGCCTTGCCCCTAGATTGGACTATATGAGCTCTAAGCTCCCTTCCGGGAGGGTAAAAGCTGACGATCACGACTATCAAGTGATCCTGACCGACCCGGTGAATTACACACACACACACACACTTCCTAATAAACATTTCATTTTCTTTATCATAATACTACATTTTGATCCACTTGGGTTTAGGAATACCCACAAATTCTCTTTCTTGTGGATGATATTAATTGGAAGGGAGTGGTGTTCATTACCGTTATATGTAACCTGTAATCCTTTGAGCTTCTATTCCCAAGTAAATTTAAAATAATCGGTTGTTCAATTTGTATATAGATGGCGTTATAAAAGAGATACAAGGTAGAGCAATGGACGATGCAGCGACCCTAATAAGAGAGGGCAGTGTTTGGAAACTCCTTGTACGGTAATGTTGTTTGCAGATAATACTGTATTGTTAAGTGAAGAAGAAGGGGAACTGCAAGACTTGGTGAATGAGTTTGGAAGAGTGTGTAAGAAACGGAATCTAAAGGTGAATGTAGGGAAGAGCAAATTATGGTCTCTGAGAGAAGTGAAGCCACTGAATGTTCAGTGAGGCTGGATGACGAGGAAATGGATATGTGAGTGTGTTTAAGTACTTGGGTAGTGTGATGAGTAACGATGGAAGTTTAGAGGGTGAAGTGCTTGAAAGGGTACTAGAAAGAAAGGTTGGTTCTTTGGAAGGATTGATATAGAACGGGGAAGTGAGCGTGGGAGTAAAACAGTCATTGCATGACAGTTTTGCGAAACCATTTCTAAAGTATGGAAGTGAAGCTTGGACCTTGTTGGAAGGACACAAGTCAAGAGTGAGAGCAGTGGAAATGAGTTATTTGAGAGGACAATGTGGAGTTACATGGATAGACAGCTTAACAAACGAGAAAGTGAGGGAACGCTGTGGTGTGGATATGGACGTGATAGAAAGCTTTAGGAGAAACACACTGAGGTGGTTTGGCCACGTGGAGAGGATGGAGAGCGTGAGGCTAACAAGGAGAATGTATGTGAGTGAGGTGGAAGAATGAGAGGGAGGGGGAAGGCCGAGGATGAGATGGAGGGATGGAGTGGAGAGGTATATGAAAGAGAGGAGTGTGAGCTGGGAACAAGGCAGTGGAATGGCACTGGACAGGGCGACATGGAGGCGAGTTATTTGTGGCCACCCCTTACGGGATTGAGGTGTCAGGCAATAGATAGATAGAATAACTCTGAAGTGTTATCTCATATATGATACTAGCAGGGGTACCCGGCTTTGCGTGGGCCAAAAAGGCGAACACTAATCCTGCTTGTTTCTGTCTACTCATGGAAGACCATGTACCTCTTATACTTCTGAAGAGGGATTATAAGAGGTCCAGGAACTTTCTATTTCAGCTTTTGCAGACTAAGCACAGAATTCGTATGCACTTGTTTACTATTACCAGTGACCTCAAATGACCTCGAAGGTCAACCTCACATAGCCTAAGTCCGAAATGGAGTTCTAGAAATTGGGCTGCTGGGTCCAGTCGTTCGAGCGTCTATTACCAGTGACCTCAAATGACCTCTGAGGTCTACTTGACATGACCTATGTCCGAACTGGAGGTCATTGAGTATCCATGCCAAAAATTGGGCTGCTGGGTCCAGTCGTTCGAGAATGTATTTAGGTGACCTCAAATGACCTGGGAGGCCAACTTCACGTAGCCCATGTCCGAACCTGAAGTAATGTGAGTCTCCATGCCAAAAACTGGGCTGCAGGGGTACTCGGCGTCGCCTGGGCCAAAAAGGCAAACACTCTACCGGTGACCTCAAATGACCCAGGTCTGACTTTTGACCCCCTAAAACCATCCTTGGGTCATCCTAATTTAAAATATATATGGGTCTGGGGGTCTCTGGACCTTGGTTTGGGCGTGACTGAAGGACAAACAAACAAGCAATGCAGCTTTATATCTATCTCTCTATCTATCTATCTACATCCATATCTATATCTATCTATCTTTATCTATCTATCTATCTATCTATCTATATAGACAGATAGATAGACAGATAGATAACTCTCACATATATAAACATATATATATATATATATATATATATATATATATATATATATATATATATATATGGGACAGTTAAGAAATGTATGTGGTTTACATAAGGTGGACAGGGTAAGAATTATAAATCTGGTGGATGCGAGTAATCAAAGAGATGAATTAATGAATCTAGAAGGTATGTTTTCACACAGTTTCGATTCCATCAAGTGTTTCGCCTTTCCTCAGACCTATGTACTTTTTTTTTATGCAAGGAAGAAGGAACCAAAGGTCAGGAACCCACAAATTGTTCCCTAGAAGAAAAAGCAAAAACAAGATAACAGAGGCAAATTCAAAATCCGTTCTTTTCGAGATGCCTGGACATACTGTGTGTGAGAGACTGGAGATCATAGGCATTAGGAATTGCAGACAAAGGGAGATAGCTCCAGAACTGACTTGTAGCATACATGAAAGACTGGGAGTAACGGTAAACTCTTGCATCAGAGAGGTGGACAGAAAAGGGATGAGAGTTCGTTGGAAACGGGTGCTACGCGCCCGCCGTAGTGGTGGAGGGATGCAAACAGAGAGTTCAGAGGTTCAGTGACCATTGAAGTAGCGATAGAAAAGAGATAAAGTTGCAACAGTGCGGCGAAGAGACAGAGGTTGAAGGGAGCCAGTAAGAGGAGGAGAGTTAATGAGACGACAAACCTTTGACTCCACCTTGTTGAAAAGAGCTGCATGAGGGGAGCCTCCCGACACGTGAGAGCTGCGCTCTACGCAGGGGTGAATAAAACCCCTATATAAAGTCAGCAACTGTACAAGGGTAAAGAGGGCACGGGGTGGGTTTAGCACGCCTAATCTCTGGGAAGCAGGTTTTACGTGAGAGGTAATATGTTCTTTCCAAGATAAATCCCGAGAGAATAAAACCCGAAGTATGTTTAAAGATGAAGCAGGACTGAGCTGGACTTTGTTAAGATTTAGAGGGTACTCCTGTGGAAGATTTTGTCGGGTTGATAAATGCCAATGCCTGCCTCTGCCTTGTTGGTCTTTTCACTGTTTTACGCTAGACATCCACCAACTGTCACTCTTATATCCTAGTCTCGGTATTCTCAGCATTTCCATCTTTTCTCTGATTACATGGATCCTTCTCCCTTCTACACCAGCCTACCTTATCCTCATTCGGTTCCCACTTTCTCCTTACCCCATCGTCCCACTTTAGCTTTCCTCTCGACGTTTCCCTTCCTAGCCACCTACAGCATCATGACAGGGCGGATTAGATGGTTCCAACTGAGACTTAGGAGCAGACAATACTACGCCCACACATAGTAACCCCAGGCTTATTATTTGTTAGTTTTTGTCATTATTTCATTGCTCATCCTGATGTTCTGGGAAACACTCTCATCCTCTTTTTTCAGTTTCTTCAGCCTTGATTGCATGTGAACCAAATAATTCTTGTAATCACCTTTCCCTCCTTCCATCCTAATGTACTCCTGGATAAACTCGTGTATGCCACATTCTCCTGTATTGTTCCTCTTTTTTTAGTAACAATTATTCTTTTCCCCTGTCATTTCCAAAATATATTTATTTGATTATTTTTCGTGAATAAATAGAAACAGCATAGGAAGCAGCACTAGAGATAGGAGGTAGGAAACCCTGAAACAAACACTAGTAAACTCTTAGAGGGCACAAAAATCTTTAATTAAAAAAAAAAAATGAAGCTAAGAAACCTGATGGTAAGGCCAACGACAGATCTTGCTGAAGCAGGTAAACTAAAAAAAAGCGATCGACAGAAAAAATTATGAAGACATCCCAAAGTTTAACATGAATGTATCTAAAGAAACGTTAAGGAATAGATGAAGCCTAAACGCTTGGCATTGGATGAAACCAAATATTTGCTCTTAGCAGTTTTAATGGAGAAGTAATAAACAGCTAAATGAAGTCATCATAACAACAGAAACATTTTAAGCAAAGCTTTACGATATTAGTAACATGAGTGAAGAACCAGCTGAGTGTTGACCAATGGCAAACATGATGACCCCCAGCATTTTGTTCGAAAAAGTGAAGAAGGCTTTGAGAGGAATGAACAGAGATAAGGCAGAAGGTGATGATGTTCTCACAACTGACCTCATTAAGGCTGCAGGTGACTTTGTATTAAATGACATAGCACAACTACTAAAAAAAAAAAAAAAAAATCAAAGGTCTTGGAAAAACAAGCATACAGTATTTTCCTGTTTCATAAAAAAAAAAAAAAAGGGTGACATTAAAAATCTAAAAACAACAGTCCAGTTATTTCTCTTCCTATTTTTGTTTTTTTCCAGACTTATCACAAGTATGCTGACGAACTGATTCAGTCCTACATTTGATGCAAACCAGTCAAAGGATCAGGCCGGATTTCGCAGAGGCTTACTCTGTAATAGGTAATACTTAACTGTTAAGTCCCCGTCCCACATTGCCACAGGCTCCAACAGCAGTAGTACAGTTAAGGAAGGACGTTGCCCAGTGAGTTGTTCTTCCTATGGTCAGCCTTTCGGTGTGCAACAAGACCAGCTGAGGCGTTGTACATAAACACTGGCTTCTTAAGCTCATTGTCTTTATTTTCCAAATAATTACACTTAATTCTTGCCAACTTCACTTCACTGTTTTCACAAATACTGAAGATAAACAAACTTCACTAACTTGACTGACACTTAATGCTTGCCAACAACACTTCGCTATTTTCACAAGTACTGAAGATATACAAACTTCACTAACTGCGCTGACATTGCACTACACTCAGACTTAACTGAAAACTGACTGAAACCGCTCTAGTCTCTTCCCCATCCTTATATAAGCTTCCTATATTCTTGCAAGTTCTTCTGCTTCTCTACATTTCCAGTGCATTCTTGAGGGAGCAATGGTTACAACAGTTACCAACTCGGAGACATCCAAAACATGCCAGAGTTTCTGACACTGTATAACACTCTAAATTATTTAACATTCAAACTGAGATAAAATTACATAATTTAACAAAGTCACATAAACAAAACATTATAGAGAAAAGGAGCACAACAGTTAATGTACAACTTACAAAATAACTCTCTCAAGAACAGCAGGCTAACTAGCAACTTTGACCCGTACCGTAACATACAATAAACAGAGAGAAACTTCCAGACTACCTAACTAGAAAATCTCGCTTCTCAACACTACCCCCTCCCTAGTCATTTGTCGTCCCGACAAAACTACAAAATGTATACAAACATAAACCCTTAATCCAAACTAAACTTTTGATTATACATAAAGTAATCCTTCAACTTATCAGGTTTTCTCCTATGCCGCTTCCGACGACATCCCTGCTCCTCCACAAGGTCCACTTCTCCTGGAATGACTTGGTCTGCTTCCTGATTCACTTCCTCCCTTGGGAAACTGTCACCATCCTCTTGTACTTCAGATCCTTGGTCCTCCTCAACATCTTTGGCTGCGGGAGAGTATGATTCCTCGGTGATGTCCCAGTTGTACTGTCCTGGCCCATAGTACTGCCACAGACGATTCACATGTACCACCCTTGGCCAAAATTTCCTGCCTCCCTGAATCGGTACATTACGTTTTATAGGCAGTCCAGCACAGTGTATGGCCCTTCCCAAGGGCTCTGCAGCTTCATTGACTGTCCCTTCTTCCACTGTAGATTGTATAACCAAACATTGTCACCATCCTTGAAGGTTACTTCACTTGGCTTGACATCATACATGCTCTTCATCAGTTCGCCTGAAAACTTAAGGGCTCCTTGCACTTGGTGATGTACCTCGGCCAACCTTTCCCGAAGATGCTTCGCATAGCTGGAGGTGTCTGTAGGCAGCTCTTCACCAGGTGATCTTCGCACTAACAAGTCAATGGGTAAGCATAACTCATGGCCCAACATCAGTATTGCAGGGGTGTAGCTGGTAGATTCATGGGATGCAGACCAATATGCCATCAACAACGCAGGTAATTTCTGGTCCCATTCCGTTTGTCACTCTATGCAGTACTTGGCCAGTTCTTGTCCCAAGGTCCAGTTGAATTTCTCCACCATCCCATCTGACTGTGGCCTTAGTGAGGTCATCCTTGTCTTCTTGATCCCCAGTAACTTGCAGCACTCCTGGAACACAGCAGACTCAGAGTTTCTACCCTGGTCTTAGTGTAGCTCCTGTGGCATCTCAAAACGACAGAAAACTGGTCAATCAACACCTGAGAAACAGTCACAGCCTCTTGAATAGGGATGGCATAGGCTTCTGGCCACTTTGGGAAGTAGCCCATGGCGACACATACGGTTATATACTGATTTCCTCTTTCAGTGAGTGGCAAAAGTCCAGCAATGTCCATCGTGACTCTTTCCATCAGTGCAACCACTTGGTACAGCTGGAGAGGGTCACAACCACATTTCTTGGGTCCCTTCTTGGCACAGCATACATCACAGGCCCGACACCATTCTTCAACATCCTGACACATGCACTTCTAATAGAATCCCTATTGCAGCCGACCTAGAGTTTTCTTCAATCCCAGGTGCCCGTTCGTGATCTGGTTATGGGACTCATCGATGATCTCGGACCTCATCTTCTTCGGGACACCAGTTGCCAATACTTTCTGAGACCGTTGGGTGTCTCCCCCTGATGTTCCAGTAGTCCGTTGTTCAAACACAGAAGGTCCTACTGACTCCAGTAGCTCTTAGTCACAGGGCCGAACCTGGAAACCTCTTCCGAAGATGGTCACACTGTACTCTGCTGCTGCTGCTCTAGCACTGGTTGTAAATCTGCATCCTCTTCAGGTTTTCTTCATCTGATGCTGGCCCTGTCACTGCAGTACAGCTGCATTTCTTACTATGATCTTTTCTACTACACTGCTGGCACTCTGGATCACAAGGCCGATGACTCAGGCTGTCAGCATTGTCATGTACCCACCCAGGATGGTGCTGCATCTCATAATTGTGCTGGTCTAGCTTCGTGAGCCAGCATGCCAGTTGTCCTTCCAGATACTTTAGCGTCTTCAGCCACTTGAGTTTTGCATGGTCTGTCCTGATGATGAAGTTGGACCCATGCAAGTAGGGATGGAAAAATCAAATCTCTTCATCACTGCCAAGAGCTCCTTATGGGTCACACTGTAGTTCCATTCCGGTGGGCTGAGCCTTTTGCTGTAATATGCCACCACATGCTCTTTGTTGTCCTTCTTCTGCGACAGGACTCCACCAATACCATGGTCACTAGCATCACAATCCAAGATAAATGACTGACTCTGATCTGGGTATGGCAACACTGGAGAGCTTGCCAACGTCTGCTGGAGTTCATCGAAGGCTTTCTGACTCACTACTGTCCACATAAACTTCTGCTTCTCCCCGGACAACTTGTGCAGAGGTGCATCTATCGTTGAAAAGTCCTTGACAAAATGCCGGTAGTAGGTACACAAGCCCAGGAAACTCCGTAGCTCCTTCACAGAAGTTGGAACTGGCCATTGCTCCACAGTTGCCACCTTCTCTGGATCAGTACGGGCGCCACCTTTGCCCAGTGTGTCCGAGGTACCGTACTTCACTTCCATCTGAAACAAGGAGCATTTCTTGGGCTTCAGCTTGAGATGCACCACTCGGATGCTGTTGAACACCTCCAACAGCCTCTCCAGTTCCTGGTCGAAAGTCCGTCCAAACACAAATTCATAGTCCAGATAGATGAGAGCTGTCTGCCAGTGCAGGTCTTCAAGTGCACGATCCATGAGACACTCAAAAGCAGCTGGGACATTGCATAGGCCAAATAGCTTCAATTTAAACTGCTATAAACCCCGCCCGTACGAAAAGGCTGTCTTCTCCTTGTCCCTCTCCCCAACCTTGACCTGATGATAACCTGCCCTCATGTCTAGGGTGGAGAACCACTTTGCACCTGACAGAGCATCCAGGGTGTCATCAATTCTAGGCAAGGGGTATGCATCCATCACTGTCACTTCATTCAGGGCAAGAAGAGAGAGAGAGAGAGAGAGAGAGAGAGAGAGAGAGGGAGAGGGAGGGAGGGAGAGATAATGAAAATAACTAAGTGAAGAGGACGAGGAAGAGTGACGAAAAGAATGGAAAATGAAACAAGAGGATGAGTGGGAAGCAAGGATGTGAATGAGAAAACAATACTGCTTGTGGAGAGAAGTGGAGGGAAATTATATCATCAGATGTTGATGATGATAATGCATTGACTCCATCAAAACCTTGTTATTGTAAACTACGGATAACTGGGATTATGAATGGTGTAGTGTTAATATCATACCGTTCATGAAATTACCAATAATGTATTATGGTTACCATAATGACAGAATGAGGTTTATATTTGTGCAAATTATGTATACAGCAGAGGTAATGGTGAAGTTTATTTATACCGAGTGCTGATCTCGTTGGTCGTTGTGTACGATATTCTGCTAGTGCACCTGTGAGTGGCCTGAGGTCAGTTTCGAGATGCCTTGGTTAAAGTGCAGGTGCTCTCCCTGACTAGGTCAATCATGATTCTGCACTTGGAATGGAATACTGTGTACTGAAACACTATTACGAATATCATGGCTTTCTGTACTAACTTGTATTGTGCATAGTGTTTATTGATACATCATCTATTAGTCATTACCTTTGGTAATTTTGAATTACAATTATTAGACTTGATATGCCAAAGCGGTAGTTACAGGTGATTAGCATATTGTGCATCCCCATGCACTGTATGTTTAACTTGTATTCCTGAAGCTGAGTGAATATGTGAAGATATGTGTAACAAATAGTTTTTATAATCAGTAAGTGCAAGGCACGAAAATTTCTTATATTCCAAAGTTTTTCGATCATATGACTAAAAAAACTAATGTTGAGAAGCGAGATTTTCTAGTTAGACTGGACGGTTTCTCTGTTTCTCATATGTTACCGTACGTGTTAAAGTTGCCAGGTAGCCTGCTGTTTTTGAGATAGTTATTTTGCAAGTTGTACATTAATTTTTTGTGCTCCTTTTCTCTATAATGTGCTGTTTATGTGATTCTCAAATTATGTCAATGTATCTCAGTTTGTATGCAAAATAATTTAGAGTGTTATGCAGTGTAAGAAACTCTGGCATGATTTGGATGTCTCCGAGTTGGTAACTGTTGTAACCATTGCTCCATCAAGAATGCACTGTGGTATGACAAATCTAAACTGGAGGCTATGGTGGGGCACGAAGCTCTGTACAGTGTTGCCACGTTTTCCATACGCGCGAGGCCCTCACTCTCTCTCTCCTGGGGGAGATGTGCGTCACCCTGGGGAATTTTGTTTCTTTTATTAGTGACTTTTAAACTTATGCTTTCTTTTCTTTATTTTTTTTATTATATCTAACTATATTTAAAATATTTACTATTGTTTTACATTTGTCACCTGATGACCTCGCTGGTGCGGCGCCATGATTTGTTTTTATTCAATCACTCTCTCCTTTCTTCCTTCCTTCCCTCCCTTCCTCCATCTCTCCCTCAACACCTCCCCTGGCCTACCTTCCCCCACCTCTCTCTCTCTCTCTCTCTCTCTCTCTCTCTCTCTCTCTCTCTCTCTCTCTCTCTCTCTCTCTCCTGGAGGAGATTTGCGTCACCCTGGGGAATTTTGTTTCTTTTATGAGTGACTTATAAACTTATGATTTCATTTCTTTATTTTACATAATATCTAATTATATTTAAAAAATATTTACTATTGTTTTACATTTGTCGCCAAATGACCTCGCTGGTGCAGCGCCATGACTTATTTTTATTCAATCACTCCTTCCTTCCTTCCTTCCCTTCCTCCATCTTTCCCTCAACACCTCCCCTGGCCAGCCTTCCCCCTCTCTCTCTCTCTCTCTCTCTCTCTCTCTCTCTCTCTCTCATCTATGGTGTTTTAGGATACATTTTGGTTATTTTCTTTTACATTATATTGTACATGTTGTAAATCTGACTTAATTTCCACACCACCCAGGAGGTAAAAGTCTTGTCGCGTTTTTTTTCGAGGAGTCCCCAGCAGGCCTATTCCTCTATCTCTCACAGAAGAGTTACGATGAATCCTTATCAGAAGATGTGAGAGTGACAATGAAAGAATCAAGGAAATGCTGAATCACCACATCTCTCTTTGCATCATCTTCTTGCAGTTTTTCTGCGTGCCTGACAGCATTCTTCCAGTTCTCTGCTGTAATATTGTTAATTGATTCATGGACGAGTGGCTTCAAATCTGCAAACCTGAATGTATTCCTCTTGGACACATAGCCTTTAACCTGTGCCCAAATCAGTTCAATTGGGTTATACAGTAGTGGCAGTGGTAAGGGGGTAGGCGTACAACCCTATGTCCGAGCTCTGAGGCCGTCTTGTCAATCCCGAAGTTGGTATCGGCATCTGCGATGTGACGAGTCACAAGGTGCATGAGTTCCGCCTTGAAGAGGCCTTCTGGCACTGTTACACCCTTCTTCTCCAGCCATTCTCTGATTGTAGCTTTGTTGCTTGCAGAAGTTGGAGGCTTATCTATTTTCCTTGAGTGATATGATGCATTACCCATCACAATAATTGAAGATGGAGGAATGTTTGGTAACAGCTGAGTCTTAAACCACTCAGGTGTCGGCATTCATTTGATCATGATAATCGCCGACATTTTTTGCCTGGAAAACAAGGGCGGCTCCGGGAACAAATCCATTTTTTGTTCCAGCATGCAGAATAATCAAGCGGGGGCCTTTCCCTGTGGGCACTCTAACTCCCACAGCCTTTTCTGCATTGCTGTCTATCCAGCATTTGGAAACTGTGTAGTTCTGATTAATCCACGTCTCGTCTAAGTTGACAATGTTTCTGTCTGAACTTCGAAGTCTCCTCATTTCTCTCAAGAACTTGCACCGTGCATAAGTCACATCATTGCGTTCCATTAGGAATCTCCGTCCATCAACATTTGCAAAGCGAAAACCGATTTTCTTGAGAACCTTTCGTAAAATCTCACGGCTGCCAGGATAGGAAAGGTTAGTCTTCATTTCCTCATGAATTTTTTCAAGTGTTGGGATTTCTTTCCTCTCATAAATATTTAACACTGTTCTGCGCAGCACACCCCCACTGATGTTATCAAAAAAATCCGTAATGGGTGTTGCACGTTTCCTTTTCTTGGGCGACATAAACTTGGGAGACTGATTTTCCTCATTATCTCTTGCAGCTTTGCAGATTCTCTCAACCGTTCTTTCGCTCATTTTTGTTGCTGTGCTGTTCGAGAGGTAGCCTTCGAAATGTCATCAAGAATTCTCCATTCTCCTTCTCCTTCTGAAAATACTGCCTTACGTTGAAGACAATTTCTTTAGCTTGACTATGTAGATGCGAGGAGTGGGCTGGTTGAGCTTCCATCCTGTCTGAGTCAAGGACACAAAGGAAAGTGACACGAAGCTGTGGCCGGGCCAGACTGGGTCTGAGTGTTGCCGCTCACGAGGATTAAATGTATTATTTTTTTTAATAAGAAATTGGCATATTTTTACTTATATTCCTACACATTATGTTATAATCATTATTGTGACATTATTACCCAAGCCAGAAATACGGTAAAAGCCAATAAAGGTGACTACATTTTTTTTTTAGCAACACTGTAAAGAATTTATGCCACGTTTCGGTATTGCCGTGTAACTATTTTATGCATAATAAGTTTACTGTTCTTTCATATACCATAATACACACATTAATATTGTATTCATATGTGTTTATCATATTTGTGATGCCTTTTACATATATAACAGCCGTTTCACATCGCAGGTTTGGAAAGCGTGGCATCACTGTACAGAGGGTCGCGCCACACCCTAGCCGCCAGTTAAGATTTGTCATACCATAGAATTGTGGAGAAGTAGTATAACATGCTGGAATATAGGAAGCCAATATAAGGATGGGGAAGAGACTAGAGTTTCAATCAGTTTTCAGTTCAGTTTGAGTGTAGTGCAGTGTCAGTGCAGTTAGTGAAGTTTGTATATCTTCGGTACTCGTGAAGGTAGTGAAGTGTTCTTGGGAAGCATTAAGTGTAATTATTTGGAAAATAAAGACAGTGAACTTACGAAGCCAACATTTATTTACAACGCCTCAGCTGGTCTTGTTACACACGGAAGGGCTGACCACAGGAAGAACAACTTACTGGGCAACATCCTTCCTTTACTGTACTACTGCTGTTGGGGCCTGTGGCAGAGTGGGACGGGGACATAACAGTGGTGTCAGGAGTGTGAATCATAAAGTGCTGCTGTGAGTCTAACCTTCGACATGGAGGCAGAAGGTGTACAGACACGTGGCCAAGCAAGGCAAGAGGAGGAATCGCTGGCTGCAATTATGAAGTTTTTGCAAGCACAAAGTGTAGAAGTACAGGCACAAAATTAAGAAATCAGAGAACAACTGCAAGCACAGAGTGAACAGCTAGAGACAAAGGGAAGAACAAAGAGTTCAAGAACGAAATCAAAGAACAATTACAGGCACAAAGTGATGAACTGAAAGACTGATATGAACAGCTTCAAGAGGCATTACAGGAGCAACAGAGGGAATTGCAACTGAGGATGCAAGGACAGCTAGATGCTTTCATGGGGGAAATGAAGGAAGAACAGCAGCAGTGTAAGGAGGAAGTAGATGCCAAGCTAGAGCAGCAGAAGTATGAGGTATGCAGTAATGTGATGGAGTGTAGACAACATGTAGACTACCAGCTGAAGCATGTTGATATCCATTTGAAGATAATTTGTGAGCGACTTGAGGCTGTAGAAAAATATTGCACTGCTCAGCCTAAGGTTAGTCTACAGGGAGCATATGAAGACAATAGACAGTGTATGGTGGATCTTGACGAATCCCAAGCATCTAAAAGTAGCATTACAGGGCTAAATATTCAGAATGCAGAAGTTTTAAGTCCTGAATTTAATCATGATGCACCAGATTTGGGGGTCCCAAGCCAGTGGTGCATGGTTACAATGGGGGTCCAATTAAAAAGAAACCTCACTAATTTGATGGTAGACTATCTTGGGGAGCTTACCATGCACAGTTTGAGTTACTTGCTGATCAGAATGGTTGGGATGATAGGAAGAGGGTTGTGCAGTTTGCTACTAGCCTCAAGGGTGTTGCAATGGAAATTCTGGGCTAGATCTCAGTAGAGGAGAGGAACACTTATTATTCCTTGGTAGAGATACTGGAGCGCAGATATCGAACCATGCACCAGACTGAGGTTTACAGAGCAGGATTCCAGAGCCGTGTATGGGATCAGGGAGAAACCCTACAGCAGCTTGTTCATGACCTGGAGAGTATGGCACACAAGGTGTACCCTGGAGCAGCATCTAACCTGTTGGCTATTGTTCTGAGGGATCAGTTCATCGATGCTATTGATAGCGCAGAGCTGAAAGTGCAAGTGAAGCAGGCACAACCCAGAAGCATGCAAGAAGCACTAGCCACGGGTCTAGAATTTGAGTCTTATGTCAGGTCCAGTATATCCACTTTTCAGGCAGATCATAAAGCAGGATTCAAAGCAAGAAAGGGGCAGGTACATGAAGCAGAAAAATCTGAAGGAAGTTGCTGCTACTGTGAAAAGCCATGACATAGGAATGAGGACTGCTACAACTGGAAGAGGGAACAGGAGAAGACCAGAGGAGGTTGCTGGTTTTGCGGGAAGCTGGGACACAAGAAGGACGATTGTTACAAATGGAAGAAGGAGCAAGAACAGAGCAGTGCAAGGAAATCTACAATTGTTAACAAAAGCGTGTTGAACATGTAGTGAGATAGGACCTTCCATTCTGAGTGTCCAAAGAAGAAAAAGGAGGATAAGAAGAAAGTTGCAGAAGACCAGAGAGAAGCGGAAAAACAAATGGAGACTGATGTTAAGGGGCAACCACCAGCCAGCTTTTCCCAAATAGCCCCACCAACGAGAAAATGCAGAGAACTGCAATCGACAGTGTGCGAGTAGACAGAAGAATAGATGAAAAGAAGTGTTCCCTGGTGACTGATTCAGCCTCAGAGCAGACTTCTGTGAGGCCTGATGTGTTACATCATCGGTATCTGCCTGAGTCATCAGAACAACTGTGTGGCATAATTGGACACCACGCAGAACTGACGGGACCCCTGGATGTCAGGACTGAAGTGGCAGGACAAGAATCTATGTGGCCAATATGGGAGATCCTTGTCTTCTTGGTCTGAACTATCTGATGTCCATGGGATGTGAGCTGGACTTCTGCTCCATGAAGTTGATGGTTCAAGGAAAGTCGGTTCCTGTCACGGCTGTGAGAGGAACTAACTCTAGTGGTGAGGTGAGAGTGCTCCACATTACAGTGATACCCCCAAAATCAGAACTGTTGCTCCAGTGTAAGGTGAGTGGCACTTTTGACAGCTGTCTAGGGGTAGTGGAGCCTGATGTACAGTGCAAGATGAAGGCTGGAGTGATGGTGGGGAGAACTCTGGTGGAAACAGGTGCAGGTGAAGTGCCGGTTGTGGTGGCCAATTTCTCCCGTGAGCTGCAGAAGATCAACGAGGGAGAAATCCTGAGACTGTGCCAGGTAGTGGACCCTGAGTGACATCAGAGAAAGACCTGTAAAAGGAGTGTAGTCAAAGAAGATGGGTATCTGCCAGACCACTTACAAAACCTATTATTGAGGAGTTTGCAGTGCCAGGATGGCTCACAAGTGCTGAAGTTGAGGCAGCTGCTGATGAAGTTTGCTGATGTCTTCTCCACCTGGGGGGCACTGATCTGTTGGAGCATTATATAGACACCGGAGATCACCGCCCGATTAAACAGCCAGTGCGGAGGTTGGCGCCTATCCAATGGCAAGAAATGGAGAAGGTGATGGAGAATCTCCAAAGTCAAGGAGTGATAGAAAAGTCCAGCAGTCCTTGGGTATCAGCAGTGGTTCTGGTATGGAAAAAGGATATTTCAGTAAGATGCATATTTATAGACATTAACCCTTTAACCGTGGGTGTCATTCCAGAATGACATTGCAAAAACTGGACCAAACCGCGGGTGTCATTCTCGAATGTTTGTGAATATTTTGAATACCCCGCGTTTTTTCCGTGCGCCAATTGTTTCAAGGGAGAGTAGCTATTAAGTTCTTTCACTCCAGCCGACCCCCACCTCCCTCCTCCCCCCCCTGGGGCCCCACCTCCCACCCCCTGGGCCCCCCACCCCACCCCGGACCAAACACGCATCAGTATCTGTCCAGCTGTGTGAGTGACAACACTGCTGATGTGGAAGTGAAGTGCAGGCAATTACAGTGCCTTTTACCTGCCTCAGTGAACACAGAGTGGGTGTTTATCGTATGTGCAGTGTTCATATATGTTTATAGTATTATTATCAGAATGAGGTTGGCATTTGGTAATGGTGTATGAGTGAAAAATAGTGATTACATCACCGCTGATATGGCAGTGAAGTGCGGGCAATTACAGTGCCTTTTACCTGCCTCAGTGAACACAGAGTGGGTGTTTATCGTATGTGCAGTGTTCATATATGTTTATAGTATTATTATCAGAATGAGGTTGACATTTGGTAATGGTGTGTGAGAGAAAAATAGTGATTACAACACCGCTGATGTGGCAGTGAAGTGCAGGTAATTACAGTGCATTTTACCTGCCTCAGTGAACACAGAGTGGGTGTTTATCGTATGTGCAGTGTTCATATATGTTTATAGTATTAGTATCAGAATGAGGTTGGCATTTGGTAATGGTGTATGAGTGAAGGTAATCGTGTGTGAGCGAAAAATAGTGATTTTAGATTGCTCACTTCTAATGGCACTGCCCATCCAGTGATAGTCAACGAAATCATGAAACCTACATCATTGCAAAGCCGAAGGTTAGTACTTTCTAATGGTACCTTATTTTTCGCTCTAGATTTATTCTGTGCAGAGTTATAAAGATTTAAAGTTTGTTTACATTTTGGTCGAAACCCCCGCGGGAGAGGACAGTCGGGGCAAAACAATGCCCGCGGTTAAAGGGTTAATGAGTACTACAAGTGTGTTTCGTACATGCACGACCTATATCTGCCAGATCAGGGGTCAAAGATTATCAAGTGCAAAAAATATGAAAAGCGCTAAATTACGACCTTGCTTGCACGAAATGCAAATGCTCCGAAGATTATTAAGACAGGGCCATGATTCTTGGGTGTAAAATTGTTCTTCGGTACCGCCATACAGGAGTGACATTTCACACCAAAACTCACATCCGGTCGCTGTCAAAGATTGGTCCTCTTAGAAATGGCCATTGTTACCTACTGGCTTGCTTATTTTGTTCTAACCATATCATTTTTTTTTCCCTTGGGGATCCTGTACGGTATAATACGAACATCTTTACTGATATCTTCTATCAATCTATCTATATACCTAGGCTGCTTCCCCCAAGGAAAGGGAGGTAGCTGAGACAGGACGACACACTCTCCATTTACTCATCCATTCAAACACATTCATTCACATCTTAGCCCCAAAGGGGAGAACGGACAGATCCTCACCGCACCACACCGCACAAGGGTCACCTGCGCAATGCAATCAGTGACATCCGCAGCAGGGCCCGACAGCAGAATTGGTTTACCCCTGCCACATCATAACAGACCCATCCCCTTACCCGCACCTGACCTGACTAGCTGATCAGACCAAATGCGGGAGAATATCCCCTCAGGGCTGCGTCATCACTTATTCATTCATAATTTCTCTCCATTTATTTCTGTCACGCACAGCCACTCTTCCTTGCTCAACAGACATCCCTCTCGCATCCAGCGCTCTCTTCACACTGTCCATCCATCTTATTCGTGGTCTTCCTCTCAGCCTTACACCTCTCACATCAGATCTAGTTATCTTTTTCACCAATCGCTCATTATCCATTCTCTCCATATGCCCAAACCATCGCAACACCCTCTGCTCAACTCTACCAGTCATCTCCCGAACAACTCCAGTTCTCCTTCGCACTTCATCATTTCGCACGGATCCATACGCGTCACTCCACACATACTCCTCAGACACCTCATCTCCATTACATTCAAACTTTTCCACTCTGCTACACCCATATCTTACGAGCAAATAAATACCGTATTGTCCCCTGTGTTTCAGTAGTTTGGTGAGTCAGGTGAACCCTCAGTGTTTAAGAGCTTTTAACTTTCAGATATTACTATAGCTGTACACCTCAACTTGGCCAAAATTTCAATTCTTTTTTCATTTTTTTTCTCGTAGCCAAAGTAAGACATAGCTACGGCTGTAAATCATTTCAATAACACTTTTTAGTGACTTGCATCATAGTCCGTGTTAACCTGTTACTGCTAAGCTTTTAAAGTGAAGAAGAGGCAGTTTTATGCAAGGAAGGGTTACTACTGCTGCTAACCCACTGAGAATGTATCTTGCATCTATATTCTGAGTTCCCTTGGAAGCTTCGTAGCATCTTATCCTTAGCGACTTATTTTACTTATTATATTTTAACATTTGCTCGTATGCTGTTCATATCGTTTTAATATCAACATACTTTGTACCTGTAACAAGCAGAAACTTGTTAACGTGCAAAATGCTGAATAAATCGGTAATGATGATGTGTTATGAAATCTCACTTCCACTTAGAATACGATCCACAGACTGACCAGCTGAAAAGCAAAGCCGTGCTGTAAGAAGATTACTGGAGGACAGGAATGTCTTAACAAGCTTCATCACTACAACATAAAGATATTCTGTTCTTGCGCGTGTTGCTGTGCTAATCTGAAGCGTGAACACGGTGGACTGCAGACTTAAGATGCCATTCTTCTTCAGTTCATCACTCTCCTTTCAGGGGACTGGGAAGTAGTTGAGGGACGATTGTGTAATCAGGTAATCGAGCCGCCCTGTTTTATCAGTGTCACCATCTCATATCGGTAAGGTACAAAAGGATAATGACGCACAGTCACGAGCAAAAGTTTCTTTACCCACTTGGCTAGAGGGAAGTAGAAGGCAAGGCTGGAGAAAGGCCACAAAAACGAACACTGGACGGGTCAGTAATCAGAGAATGCTTTATGAAACAGAGGCTCACACACTTGATCCCTAACATGTCCCTGGCCAGTGTGAATGGTTATGAGGGAAACTTGAGTACACATGGGGCAAGGTTTCCCTGGTACACCTAGCTATGAGCGAACGAATCCTGGCGTACCCTTACTGCAAGGCGTGAACCTGTGTCTAGCCCAGCCCTCAAATTCCGTACCTCCCTCGCAACCCCCACCATATGCCCACCAGCACACACCGTCGATCTGGAAACCGAGTCTGTTTTGTTTCGAAGCATAACCGATGATGTGAGTACAAAGGATGTTTTTATAGGTATGAGAATGTGATATAGATGTTGGAGATATAATTGTGCTAAATGAATACAGCGTCCATTCATGCAGTAACACCAATGAAGAAGAATCCACGAGTGCAGTTACAGAGCTCCTTGAAGCAATGAGCCACTTATCAAATTACCAATATAGCAACATTACCATGAGCAGTAATGTCAGTATAACATTATATTATATACTTATGTCATTCATTAGGTAATTAATCTGTGTTATTGTAGTCATTCATTAAGTAATTAATCTGTATTATTGTATCCTAGAATGGAGGAAATAATTATACATGAAGCTAAGTTACTGTCGTATTTAGCTCCACAGTCCACACGGACGCCTCAATACACACAGACACTGGGGGCATGGGTTATGAAATATAACGCTTATACAGTTATTATCATATTCAATTATCTTGGAGAACTGTTGGTAACAAAGACGTGTCGATTTATATATGAAAGGAATCATGGATACCTTAACACCTTTTGTAATTTATGTTTATTACAGAACAAAATATAATCAGTGATGACTAGAGGTGATAAAAATAAGTAAATGTTTAGGTAAAGAACATATTCCCATAAAAATACTTATACATTCCCGTACTACATTCACCACCCTGATAACAAGCTTTTGTAAATTATGTTTAGTACAGAAAGAATATCATCAGTGATCACTAGACGTAAGAAAGTATATTTTCGGCAAAGTAATTATTTATATAAAGCAAATATTTCCATATTCAGTATTTCACTAATACCTTGACCACCCTCCTTGTCTTTCAATAACATTCTGTAGTCTGTCAGGTAAAGAGTTTACTAGGACGCGCATCTGATCAGGATTATGTCTACTTAATTCTCACTGGATGTTAATATGCTGCATGAGTTGCTGGGTACTCACTCCTGCCCCATTTTCCAGGTGTTCACTATTTGGGCCCGCACGTGCTCAGTCACATTTATGACAGCCTCTTTGCTTGGCCATTCAAGAAGGTGAAGGTTATCCTGTGCTTCAAACCATTCTTGAACAACACGAGCCGTGTGAATGGGACATCGTTCGTGCATGAACATGATTGGCCCCACTGGGAAAGGGAAATTCCTCTGTTTAAGAAAAGGCAAGAAGGAGGTCTGCAGCAGCTCAACATACTTTGTTGTTGTAAACCTCTCCTCAGTCCGGAACACATCATCCATGCCATGCTACGACACCCAGCCCCACACATTACAGGTGACGTGACTGAATAGAGCCATCTCAACTATGTTGCGGGAGTCGTATCTGAATGAGAAAACATATTTGTTCATTTACAGTTTTTATAAGGCGGTATATATTGTGATGCACGTATTATTAACGTCAGAGGCATATTTATTGTTAACTAAGAACGATATATATGCATTGGTCTTTAACAATTTGTGCATCAGATCCACAAGAAAATAATAACGAATGAACACGAAATTAAGAAATTAAAGTAGAATGAAATGCAGAATTACGTTAGCAATAATTATGAATATCATACCGTGTATTATTTATCCGCCAACAGTGCAGCCTGCCATGCGTAGAGGAAGAGAAAAAATTTCTCATCAGTAAAGACGACGTGGCCCCAAAACTCCATGCCCTTTTCAGCGTGACGTGAGCAAAAGCAAGCCTTCCCGCCTTGTGCTGCTCCGTCAACAGCTCCTTTTTCGCAGTTCTGTGGTGGATCCCCGCTCCGTAAAGTCTGTGTCGTACCGTTCTCTCCGAAACCTCCAGCCTAAGTCATCACGAATGGCCACCACGTTAGCCAAGGGCTGACCTTCAGCCCTTGAGTAACTTGTTGCTGGAGTTGTTTTCCGTGGACCCCCCGGCCTAGCTAGAATGAGCATAAAATTGAAATCCTTAGACATTTAGTATGCCAGTGAAGACTTTCACCTCTATATTCCTACAATTATTAATGTAGTACTTAGTCACTGACACAGCACAGTTACAACTGCAAATATGTGCTTCATTTTAGTTAATAAATATAATGAAAAATACATACTACGTTTTTATTCCACAATCCCATTAATTCACAGCTTACCCATGTCGGCTAAGGTGCCACTCTCCTCCCACCTCCTTATACACTTCGCAGATGTTGTAAGGGACACACCAACTTCCTGAGCGGTGGCTTGTACTAAAAGACCATTATCACGCAGTGTGACAATGCGACCTCGCAGCACCAGAATGTTGTCCCTGAGATTCATCACGAGTGGCGTAGACGTGTGAGCCTTCTCAATTACCAAAGTGATCACAACACCTCGGTCGAACCTTACGAAATCCAGGTGTTTGTCTGTCGAGCAGAATATGATAATACCGAGCTTCATGTGGACATTATGTTGGAATTCTTCACTACAGGGTAATTACTGTATACAGTACAGATAGGCAGTTTTTGGTACACAAACTTCATTACTGCTCATGGTAATGTTGCTGTAGTGGTAATTTGATAAGTGGCTCATTGCTTCAAGGAGCTCTGTAACTGCGCTCGTGGATTCTTCTTCATTGGTGTTACTGCATGAGTGGACGTTGTATTCATTTAGCACAATTATATCTCCAACATCTATATCACATTCCCATACCTATAAAAACATCCTTTGTACTCACATCATCGGGTATGCTTCGAAACAAAACAGACTCGGTGTCCAGATCGACGGTGTGTGCTGGTGGGTATATGGTGGGGGCTGCGAGGGAGGTAGGGAATTTGAGGGCTGGGCTAGACACAGGTTCACGCCTTGCAGTAAGGGTACGCCAGGATTCGTTCTCTCACAAAAAGGTGTACCACGGAAACCTGTTCCCAAGTGTACATATCCAATTTTTCATTCTCTTCAGTACTCTTAGGAAAAGCTATATGATTATACGGAGAACAAAATGGGAATATGACCGTGGAATGTGAAATGCTAAGAAAGTAGAATGTTAATAGATTAATCATAGTTGTTATTTAGTTCACCAATGTGGGTTTTGTGGCAGCCGAATGCACCCACTACCCACTCACGTGATACAGTTTTATCTTCTGGTTCCTAAACACTGTACCCCAAACAGCCATTTACTATCCTGGGCGGTAATGCCCAACAGTTGCTTGTTCGTCTGCGGTGGGTTAAGGCGTTCCAAACAGATATGGCCAACAGGGTAGGCTTCCGAGGGATGGTGGGGTTTGCTGTTCACATAATGCCACTCAGGGAGAGACTAATCAGCTCCTTTAAATATCGAGACGAAATAGCCTAGCCTGGGGGACTACACTACTGATGACGAAATACAAGAGTAGATGAAGGAAGAATCACATGGTTTAATTTGCCTTCTGTTTACATTAGTTTTCTACACATTATTATCCTCTCAGTTAAGTATGATATATCGGGCGTTAATCGTAAGGTGAACAGTTGCTATAACAAAGGACAGAAGATATGGAGGTGTAATTCCTCGTGCTTGCTGAGCGAAAGCGGGAGTTATGCTCTGAGCAATATGTGTGTGTGTGTGTGTGTGTAGGTGTGTGTGTGTGTGTGTGTGTGTGTGTGTGTGTGTGTGTGTGTGTGTGTGTGTGTGTGTGTGTGTGTGTGTGTGTGAACAAAATACTGTAACTCACATTTATTTGTCCGATTATAACAACTTGGTGGAAGGATTAAAGGACATACCATGAGGAAACCCAGTGTTTCTGAGAACATTGGGTCAAAGGTCAAGGTCACATAGGTAAATCAAACGGTGACTTTGCAATCCAGACCTTTAAAATTTTACGTAACGTAGGCTAAACACTGGAAAATGCTTGAGAGTGGGGCAAGAATGAAGTAATTTAATTCTGAGAGAAATCAAAGGTCAAGTTCACACGCGTGTATGTCTTTGTCAGCAAAGTAACTCAGACAGTTCGATCTGATCTTACCTTGTCTTGGTGGGAGCACAGAAATTTAACTAAGAGGAAGCCTATTTTTAACAGTAGGTCATAGGTCAAGGTCACAATGGGAGGACACCATAAGCAGTTTTAGCCGATTAAGACCAAGCTTTGCGGAAGAGTTGAGTATACGGCATAAGAAAAATAAAAGCTCTTTAGAGAACAATCAAAGGCAAAGGTCATGGGGAAAGGTCAAATCAAAGGTCACAAAGCAAGGACAAATCAGTTTGATTTTATATGAACAAAACTTGTTGGATGGGTTAGGAGCATGCAAAAAGGAGGAGGGGTCAGTGTTTAGGAAAATCAAAGGTAAAGGTCACAGGGAAAGGTCAAATTTCAACCCTTGTAAGGACAAAATAATTGCAACAGTTTTAATCTGATATGGACCAAAATTGGTAGATGAGCTGACCCCCTTAGTCCGTAAGGCCCAGAATAGGGCCCGGCAGGCTTGGTCCGTGAGGCCCCAAACTGGGCCCTGTTCAAACTCCGCGGTAAGCACAGCTGGGGAGACGGGGATGTGTTCAGGATACTACTATCAGATCTTGAGTTTTCATTGGCCCATCCATTCCGCCATTTTTCTTCCGGCAGCCAATCAAAATACAGGGTTTATTTCAAAATATAAACACACACTATGTCTGCCATATCCTCGCGCGAGCTAGGAGTTGTGCCGACGTGCGGTATATTTCATCCTGTTTAGCAGGTAAGTACGCAAAATATCTTTACTTCCATTTATGTAGAAAGAGATAAAGACAGCAGGTACATGATGCAATAAGTGTATTTTGTTAACAGTGCTGTTTTCAGTGCTAAAAGTGCTCAAGAACTTTGCGGTACTGAGAAGAAAAACAATGTTTTGAAGTACAGTGGACGGAATTTATCGTGCAGATATCGATAATTATACCATCTGCGAGAGTGATTATGATTGCCAATGATAGCAGTGACAAGGAGATGTCTTCTGCTATGGGAAATAAGTCTAAAGAAGAAGAAAGTATGTGTTTTGAGCGATACCAGTGATAAAATTGTCAGTGACTCGAGTGTGCACGTGGTGAGTTGCCTGTAGTTGGGTGGTCACCTGTTGTGTCAGTTTTTTTATTGGAATAATTGCATTTTCCTTATATTTACAGGGAGATACGTATTTCAGATAAAAGACTAACAATTTAGGATGGCTGAAGAAAGTATTAGTATGGAGGATTCGCAGTGTTCTGATAGTGAAAATGAGTATGACACTAGTGATGAGGAGCTGAGTGAATCAGGTGATGATTATTTGAGTGATTCAAGTGATGACAGTGAATCAAGTGATGTTTGCTATAGGAAAGTATAGATTTTGAGCTTTCATATGGTGTATAATAGTAATAGGTTTGCAAAGATAGAGTGTAGTATAAGGGAAGTAATTAAATATGGTCATTAGCGCCAAAATATCAGTTTGTTTATCTCCACATCTGGCTGCAGCTCACGATTTTATCTCCGGTGTAAAGGGGTTGAGGATCACTCGAGGGATACATCATGAACTCAAAGGTCAAGCCCAGATAGCAATGTCAAATGGTAAGGTTAAACTGGGAGTTTTTATCCAGTGTCGACTAAACTTCGAAGACGGGTTCAGGTTAGTAATATGGCAGAAATATTCAATTCTCAGAACAATCATAGATTTAAGTCACAGAGAACGTCAAAAGCCAGGGTCACTAAGCAAAGTTAACTCATACAGTTTTGATCTGATCTAAACTGAAGCCGGTACAAGGTTAAAGTTAAGGTTTAGGTAAGAATGAAAATTCGAGTTGAAGAGTAATCTAGCAAAGGTCAAGGTCACAGACCGAAGTTGATGGGCGCAGATGTTGCACTATCTCAGTGCCTCATCATTTGTTTTTCACACACACACACACACACACACACACAACGCATCATCAGCTGGGTGTCGTCTGTCACCAGGCGGTTACCAGGGAGATGCAAATTTGTAAGTAGAAGTTATCTTTCTAAGTGAGAATTACCGCAAGATGAGCACTATCTTTGGTAAAGAGAAAATGGAAGGAGTTAAGAAAAGGGATAAAGGTAGAAAACAGGATGATGATTTCTACCCAGAACTGGTTGAATTGGAAACATAATTATATTAAATTATTCGATAAAGGGAATAAACTGGAGAAAACTTTTCAAGGTGAAATAAACGAAATTAAGAAGAAATTACGCATGCAGAAGGAAGAAAATGAAACATTAATAATGGAATTATACAAAAAAGACACAACAATAGATAAGCTGTCAGTTGAGGCAGTTTCACTTAGAAGGAAGATTAGTTGAAATGGCAAGTACAGTTGTCAACCATGAGAGTATTATGGAGAAGTTCAGAAATGATACAAAGACAATTAGGCAAGCAAGCAGTCTGTGATAGTGATACTGTAGAGAAGATAACCCAAGTGAACGAAATTCTGAGAAGTTGCAAAGATGAAGTACAAACCACGTATGCTGAAATGGTGAAAGTAATGAAAGACTTAGAAACAAAATTCGAAGAAAAAAGCATTACAAAGAAGGTGAAACAAATAATTTAAAACAACCCTAAACTGGTCAGAGATGCAGCAGATATCAACAAAGCTACAGTAATTACTGGCACAGATGAAGAAGAAAGTTAAGAAACTAAATTTCTAGGGACAAAAAGGAGACGGTAAATATAATGAACATATTGAAGGAAGTATCAGAGGAAATCTGTGATAAAGACATAGAAGAACACAAAAGACTAGGATAATATGAGAGAAATAAGTCAAGGCCTCTGAAAGTAACCTTACGGAGTGTGAACACTGTGGAGGAAATACTTAAAAATGCAAACAAACTCAAGGAAAAATAGGAATTAAAAAAAAAAAATATGGGTAGAAGATGCTTAACGAAAGAGGAATTGGCAATACTAAAGGAGAAGAGAGAGGATGCAAAAACTAAAAGTGAGGAACGATCAGAGGATGAGTAAATTTTTTTACAAAGTAACTGGATTGCAGGTAAGAAAGTGGTACATGAGCAACAGAGAATAAAAAGTAGGAAGGTAATAAACTCAATCTAGGGCAGGTATGTAAACAAGATGATTAAGTTGATGTACTCAGATGTATATGGAATGGTGTCTATATTATTAGAGACGAAAGACTATACCAAGGAAAAGGAACCACATATTATTTGCCTAACTGAAACAAAATTAACCCCAAAGATACCAAACGATATCCTAAACTTAGAGGAATACATTATATGGAGAAGTGACACATTTAAGAAAAGGAGGAGGAATTATAATCTTAAAGAAAAATCTACAAGTCAAAGAACTAGAACTAGATATACCCTCACAAGAAGAAATGATTGCAGTAGAGATTGTCACATCCGAAGGGAAAGTAATTGTGCCAAATTCGTACATACCACCCAATACGAATACCTGGGAGAGAGGCGAATATGAAGACCTGGCAGAAAGTACATTTCAGAGATTAAGAACATTACTACACAGAATGGATGAGGAATCTAAAATAATTATATTCACTGGAGATTTCAATACAAAAATAAATTGGAATACCCTAGATGTAAGAAACCATGAAAGCTGTTGGGATCAAAAGCTCCTGGATCTTGTGCAGGAGTTTTTCCTAACAACAAGTAAAGGAAATCACCAGAAAATGAGGACTATATGATCCATCAGTACTAGATCTTATTTTTACTAGGCAAGAAAATGATACTGACAATATAATGTATCACGCTCCATTCGGCAAAGGCAACCATGCAGTATAAAATTGCAACTTCAGGATTGTATATGACATAGCTAACAGTAATAAGAGTTACAAAATGAGCCTGAACTACAAAAAAGGCAACTACCATGACCTGAAGAAGTACTTCTTAGAAATAGATTAGGAAAAGCAGCTTAGAGGACAAGATTTAAATGTTATGTACAGAAAATTCTGTGATTTTTATGAAATAGGAGTCCAAAATTACATCCCTCAGCACAATGAAACAGAAATGGAAATAAAGAAATGGTTTAATATAGAATGTAAAAAAATCAAACGAAAAACAGAGATTTGCTCTGGAATAGATACAATAGTGTGAGGGCATATAACAACTACAAACAGGCAAGAAATGATTATACAAACATAAGGAAAGAAACTCAAAGACAGTTTGAGGAAGACATTATAAATAAAACTAGTGATCAACCTAAGCTATTATACAGCTACACCCGATGCAAAACCAAAGTTAAAGATAAAACACAGTCCATTACAGATAAGGGGATCATCAGCAAGACAAAGACATTTACGAAGCACCAAATAAAAATTTCCAATCTGTTTTTACAGAACAAAAAAATTTTGAAAGAGCTGATATGGAACAATCATGTCCACACATTTTGCCAGATATACAAATATTAGAAAAAGAAGTACAGGGAGAGGTAAGTAAATTAGACAAAGGATAAGCATATGGTCCTGGCGAAATTTCAGGTTGGGTGCTACATGTGCAGAAGAGGTTAGCAGACCATTATATTTAATATTCAAGGAATCCTTAGGTCAAGCTAAACTACCTGATATTTAGAGGAAACCAAACATTGTTCCCCTGTTCAAGAAAGGGAATAGACAGAATCCAATCAACTACCGACCATTATCACTGACCACTGCTGTAAGTAAGATACTAGAAAAACTGACAAGAAAAGTTTGGGTAAATCATGTAGAAGAGCAATGCATGATAACAGAAAGGCAGTTCGGTTTTAGAAAGGGAAAATCATGTGTTACTACTCTATTAAGCTACTGTGATTGAGGTACAGAAACATTACAGAAAAGAGAAGGATGGGTGGACAGTATCTATTTAGATTTCAAGAAAGCATTTGACAGAGTACCGCACCAAAGACTTTTATGGAAACTGTATCATCAAGGAGGTATACAAGGCAACATGTACTGTTGGATGCAGGATTTTCTCAGAAAAAAGGAAATTAGAATAGTACTAAGGGGAAATAACTCATCATGGATGGAAGTGACTAGCGGAGTTCCACAGGGGACAGTACTGGCATCAGTTATGTTTTTAGTATCCATAAATGACATAGACAGTAACATTGGAAATGGAAGCTATCTAAATATGTTTGCTGATGATGCAAAATATAAAGGAAAATTACTAAAACAGATTCTTGCAGAGAGCTGCAAGAAGAATTAAGTAAACTTCATGAATGAAGCCATAATTGGCAAATGGAATTTAATGTAGATATGTGTCATGTAATTAAGTTTGGTAAAAGTGAAAAAAAGACCAGACTGGGATTATAAGTTAGGAAGTCCAATCCTACATATATCAGAAAGGGAGAGGGACCTAGGAGTGATCATCAACAACAGACTATCTCCGGCTGACTACATCAGTGAGAAGGTAAACTCGACAAGAGTTCCACCTGGACCACCTAGTCGCGGGATATGGTTAACGTGGCAACAGCGCACATGCGTATGTTCCTGTGTACATGACCGAGAACTTTTCGAATCGCCAAGTTTTATCCTCTGTGCCGTATTACATTATCATGTGGTCATTGTATTATGCTGTGATATTGGCTAATAAATATTGTCTGATTGTTTGGGATAATGAGCTGTGCACTACAGTATGTTTTTGGTAAAGTCTGAGTTATATAAAATAATTCTTCTCTTATTTTGTAGCGACAGCCACGATACAGGTTAAGTTGTAGTTCAGAAACAGTGAGCAAGTTCGTCCACAAATGGCGCGATGTAGAGGGATGGGGAAAGTATGGGAGTGAACGGGAGCTTGGCAAGTGAAGGGAAGGGGGATGAAGTGGGGTCACGTCGTTCACTCCAACAGTTATACATTCTTTGCCATTACACTATATTTATTAAGGTGCCAATGATATCCTGTATCCTAAATAATAATAAACCTGTTTGTTGTTTGTTATTCACTATTGTAGACAACTGATTACACACTTTAAATTACATCAAACATAGCATACCCCGTCTCTTGTTAAAAGACAACATGCAGCCTGCTCCACCATCTCGACTCTCTCTCTCTCTCTCTCTCTCTCTCTCTCTCTCTCTCTCTCTCTCTCTCTCTCTCTCTCTCAACTCGCCAGCTGCCTATCAGAAGACACACACACACACACATTATCAGTTTGTGCTAATGAGCAATGACGTTGCATATAATATGTTTACCTACAGTTTAGTACTGTATCAAAATACAGGTGCCATACATTATCAGCTCACCTTAGGGATTACGTTAGCCAATAAAAAATACTTATGTGCATAGCCTACATTTCAGTAATAGTCATGGGGTAGCCATACTCACTATGATGTTTTCGTAAATGTTTTTGGTAATCATGTGTTCAGTGGCGGATGCCAGTTAGAGGGGAGGTGGCCACTGAAACCCCCAATCCCGATAGCTACTCTGGTGCGTTATAGTGTTATTGTAGAGGTTCCTGTTCCTCCAGTTACATCAATTGTTGAAATTAACATACTGATAGACAGCCATTTCCTTTGAAATATACAAACAACCTATTATGAACTCTCAAAACATATTATGGAGATATTGTGGGAACGTTGCAGCTCTCACGCACCAGTCCTAGTCCTGGTCCGTTTTTTTCAGTATTGCCAGCCTGACAGTGTGGTGTTAATGAACATGATATTAACGTTACAACTCTTTATGCTTATTTTCATTTGGAGCAACAGAATTCATAAAAGGATTTCATTCAGTACATAGAATGTCAAATACAGTGTGTGTGTGTGGGGGGGGGACAATACTTGTGGTGGGGGTGGGGGGAGTGTAATAAGTACTGTATGTGATGTGGGGGTGTCATACTGGCAATATGGCTGTGTTTATAAGTGGCTAAGGACGTCCACGACTGATATACGTAATCTGTGACTTTCATACTTGATGGCACACACCTCAGTAGTAATTTGGTTCTATTTATCACTTAATCATGACAGTCGTTTCAGAGAGCCTCGGAGGGCCTGCCCAGGGCCCCAATCAAATGGGCAGACTCTTGTGGCCATGTGGAATGTGAGAGGTGTGACTGAGGAGAGCAAGAGTGTGGAAGTGGTGAATGTGTTCAGGAGTGCGAGATATGCTGTGATGGCATTGTGTGAAACGATGATGAAAGGGTGCGAAGTGGAGGAGTGGGAGGGTGTGAAATGTGTAAGATCGGGAATGAATGGGCGAGGATGATGCAAGGAAGGAGTTGCTTTGTTGATGAATGAGGTGTGGCAGAGTGGAATGAGAGACTACAGATGTGTTAGCTCGAGATGTATGTATGTCAAGTTCAAGTTTGAGAAGGTGAAAGTGGCAGTGATTGTAGCGTATGCACCGTGTGAGGACAGGAGTGACAGAAAGAAAGACAGGTTTTGGGATGAGCTGGATGAAGTAGTGGGAGAAATGCCCAGGAGCTATACAGTGATTGTGATGGGGGATATGAATGGAAGAGTAGGCACTGGTCCTGAGGATGATATAATGGGTTGTTATGGAGTACCAGGAGAAAATGATAATGCGAAGAGACTAAAGAATATGTGTCAGGAGAGGAGGTTGTGCATTTGAAACTCGTATTTCAAACACAGAGATGCACAAAAATATACATGGTATAGAGGAAACGGGGATCATGTTGAAAGAAGCCTGATTGATTACGTGCTCATAAAGAGGTCGATGATGGAAATGGTTGCTGATACGAGGGCTGTAAGAGGACGATGTGGAGGTCTGCCAGATCATATGATTGTGGTATGCAAGATCAAGCTGAAAGGAGTGAGGTGGATCAGGAGAGAGAGAAGCAGTCAGGGAGAAAGACTGAAAGTTGAGAAGCTGAGGATCAAAGAAATGGCAGATGAATACAGGACCAAAGTAGAGAACGAGTTAGAATTACTGAATTGGAATGAAATGGATCTGGACAGACTGTGGAATGCATATAGGGATTGCTTAGTTAGGAATGCTAAAGCGGTATGTGGTGTGGCAAGAATAACAACAAAGAAGAAAGGTACGGCATGGTGGGATGAGGAGGTAAAGAGAGCGGTGGAGGAAAAGAGGAAGAAGTGGCTAAAGTGGTTACAGGATAGGGGTTCAGTTGAAATAAGAATTGAATATGTTGAGAGCAAGAAGCACGTAAAAAGACTAGTGAAGTGGAAAAAGAAGGAGGTAAATGAGGATCTAGGAAGAAAAATGAATGCGAACTACTCTGGAAAGAGGTGCAGAAATGTAGAAGTGAAAGCGGTAAGAAATGGGATGGTGTGAAGGATGCAGGTGGTAGATTATTAACCCATGGAGATGAAGTAAGGACCAGATGGAAAGAATATTTTGGAAGCCTGATGAATGTGGATAGAGAGAGCAGAGCAGCTGTAAACATGATTGGTTTTGGGGGGGTGCAGAGAAGGAATGCAGTGCCAGGAGACGTGACACTCGCACAGGTGAAGAGTGCTGTGAAGCGGCTGAAAAATGGGAAAGCAGCTGGGGTTGATGAGGTGTATGCAGAGATGCTTAAATGTAGTGGAAAGAATGGAATGAAGTGCTTGTTGGAGATATGTAAGAAGGCATGGATGAGTGAAACTGTGCCTGCAGAGTGGAAAAAAGCTGTGATTGTACCCCTGTACAAAAATAAAGGTGAACGAAGTGAGTGCAAGAATTATCGTGGCATAAGCTTACTGAGTGTGGTAGGGAAGGTATATGGAAGAATTATTATAGAGAAAGTAAGAGAGATATCAGAAGTCCTATCTGAGTGATGAACAGGGTGGCTTTAGGAGTGGCAGAGGATGTGTGGACCAAATATTTGCAGTGAGACAGATAGCAGAGAAAGCTTAAGCTTGTGAGAAGGACCATAAGGTGTTTATGGCATTCATGGATCTGGAAAAAGCATATGACAAAGTGGACAGAGAAGGACTGTGGAAAGTTTTGCGCATGTACGGTGTAGAGGGTAAGCTGTTAGGTGCCGTCAAGAGTTTTTATGATGGTAGTGAAGCATGTGTCAGGGTTAATGGGTATCTAAGTGAATGGTTCACAATCAGTGTGGGCGTGCGATAAGGTTGTATGATGTCCCCATGGTTGTTCAATGTATATATGGATGGGGTGATGAGAGAAGTGAAAACACGAGTAATGGAGAGAGGGATGGCATTGGTAATGAATGGTGATGGATGGAATATCTCAAATTTGTTGTATGCTGATGATGCAGTACTGCTTGCAAGTACCGGACAAGAACTTGGTAGGCTAGTGCAGAGTTTTGCTGATGTCTGTAAGCATCGTTCCTTGAGAGTAAATGTAGAAAAGAGTAAAGTGATGGTTATTGAGAGAGAAGGTGACTCCCAGTGCAATGTAACAGTGAATGGAGAGAGACTGGAATTGGTGAGAGAGTTCAAATACCTGGGTACAGTGATAGAAAAGAGAGGATAATGTGCAAAAGAAGTTGAAACTAGAGTGACACAAGGAAGAAAAGTAGCTGGTGCAATGAAGGCCTTGATAAGAAACAGAGGATTGAGTGTTGCAGCTGCACGAGGCTTACATGAAGGAGTGTTAGTGCCAACTTTAACATATGGATGTGAGACTATGATGTGGCATGAAAATGAAAAGTCAAGAGTAAGAGCAGTGGAGATGGGATTGCTGAGGAATGTATGTGGAGTACAGAGGGTGGATAGGATACGAAATAATGTGATTCGTGAAAGATGCGGAGTGAGGAAGTCGGTGGACACCAGAATTGAAGAGAGTCTACTGAGATGGTATGGTCATGTGGAGAGAATGGATAACAATAGAGTGATGAAGCAGGTACATCTGAGCGAATTCGAAGAAGGGAGGAGGCGAGGTAGGCCAAGGAGAAGGTGCAGAGATATGGTGGATGAATGTGTGAGGAAGAGAGGTTTGGAAGTCGGTGAGGCTAGGGAACTGACAGGAGATCGAGCTGGCTGGATGAATTTTGTGAGGAGATGTGCATGATCAGGGATTTTTGGCACCCCTTTTTAACATGGCAGCGTCTGGATTGACTCTGTCGGATACGATATGTGAAGCTACAGAACGTGGTGAATGTTTTTGGCGTATCCGATAGAGCCAGGATTCCGGGGGCTTGAATGATGAGTGAATGGAAGCGTGGCCCATTGGATTGGGCAATTTTGGGCTGTCTGGACATTGCTACTCCTCACCCTGCCCTTGGGTGGGAAAGGAGGTCCGGATGATGATGATGATAATATAAGTTTGTAGCATATTACATAATTATATTATATATGATTATGTTTTCGAGGTGGAACCTGAAACATCGTATAAAGAGAAACACTGAAATATTAGAAAAATGCTTTATGAGTGGCATAATACATGAATAACTATTTCTGGAAGATATATTACCGTGTTATAACATCCATTTAACAAATTACGTTGCAGGTGCAGCATTTCTTAAGCTTAGCTTATCCGAGTTCCTTTAATCAGTATATTACGTTATATTATAGCTCTGAATTCAGTATTACGTTATATATTGTATAATAAGTGATGTCACGGTGGCTATCCCAGTGGATGTTCACTTAATGCTACATCGAACAGACAACAAGTGCAGTTGTTAGTAGTCTCCCAGTGGGCCTATTTGTTATTGATCACACACTGACCGACTTATTCCTCAGCAGTTTTATTAAATCTTTATCATGATTGGGAAACAGCACCTTTGGCATGTCAGAAGATGGCAGGATGTCTAGCGAGTTGGCGAGATGTCTAGAGTTGTCATTGTGCCAGTCAAGGAAGCATAATATTTTAATGGAAAAAACGTGCCATTGTAACAGGAAAATTGTGTTACGAAATACACATGAACCTGCCAGCGTCCCCAAATACAAATCATGTCAGCGAGCAAAATACATAATGTGTTGTATCAGTTATATTCTCAGATAAGTTATATTAAGCTATTAAAGTCACTGTTAGGTTGTTATACTGTATGGAGTAATATCCATTATAATCAGAGGATAATCAAAACACACATAAGATTTGTATGGAACCCATTTATTAGTAGGAAGTCCACCCACCTTCCTTCTCGATCACCTCCCGCAGTCTGTTTGGCATACAGGCGACCTGGGTTCCGTATGAGCTGCTGCTGGTTTGTGATGTGAGCATGGATGTGAGCCAGTAGCTCATCTGGTGTTCGTTCAC